>NC_041214.2:76908370-76963525 GCF_002837175.3 Physeter macrocephalus | reverse complement strand
TTCAAATTTCTCCATATCCTCACCAATGCTTATTATTTTCTTTGAAAAAACTTTTATTTTATAATGTCCATCCTAATCCGTGTGAAGTGGTATCTCACTGGGGTTTTGATTTGCATTTCTCTAATGACTAGTGATGTTGATCATCTTTGCATGTACTTATTGACCATTTGTCTATTTTCTTTTGAGAAATGTCTATTCAAGTCCTTTGCCCTTTTTAAAATTAGTTTTGTTGGGACTTACCTGGTGGTCCAGTGGCTAAGACTCTGTACTCCCAATGCAGGGGGCCTGGGTTTGATCCCTGGTCAGGAAACTAGATCCTACATGCCGCAACTAAGAGTTTGCATGCTGCAACTAAACATCCTGCACGCGGCAACAAAGATCCCACGTGCTGCAACTAAGACCCGACGCAGACAAATAAATAAATAAATATTAAAAAAACATCAGTTTTGTGGTCGTCAGGTTGTAGGAGTTCTTTATATATTCTGGATATCAATCTCTTATCAGATATATGGTTTGCAAATATTTTCTCCAATTCTGTAGATTGCCTTTTTACTCTGTTTGTGGTGTCCCTTGATGCACAAATGTTTTAAACTTTTTAAAAAATAAATTTATTTATTTATTTTTGGCTGTGTTGGATCTTCATTGCTGCATGCGGGCTTTCTCTAGTTGCGGTGAGCGGGGGCTACTCTTCGTTGTGGTGCACGGGCTTCTTATTGTGGTGGCTTCTCTTGCTGTAGAGCACGGGCTCTAGGTGTGTGGGCTTCAGTAGCTGTGGCATGCGGGCTCAGTAGTTGTGGCTCAGGGGCTCTAGAGCTCAGGCTCAGTAGTTGTGGCACACAGGCTTAGTTACTCTGCAGCATGTGGGATCTTCCCAGACCAGGGCTTGAACCCATGTTCCCTGCATTGGCAGGCGGATTCTTAACCACTGCACCACCAGGGAAGCCCAATGTTTTAAATTTTGATGAAGTCCAACTTATCTATTTTTTTCTTTTGTTGCCTGTACTGTTGGTGCCATATCCAAGAAATCATTGACAACCCTGTGTTTTCTTCTAACTTTTATAAATTTATTTATTTATTTATTTATTTTTGGCTGCGTTGGGTCTTCACTGCTATGCACAGGCTTTATCTAGTTGTGGCGAGCAGGAGCTACTCTTTGTTGCGGTGCGCAGGCTTCTCATTGCAGTGGCTTCTCTTGTTGCAGAGCACGGGCTCTAGGCACGAGGGCTTCAGTAGTTGTGGCACGTGTGCTCAGTAGTTGTGGCTCGTGGGCTCTAGAGTGCAGGCTCAGTAGTTGTGGCACACGGACTTAGTTGCTCCGAGGCATGTGGGATCTTCCCAGAGGAAGCCCCTCTTCTAACTTTTAAATGGCACTTTTTTCAGGTTCTACCTGGAAAGATGTCAAAATAATGGTATGATATGTCCCCTTCAGAGCACCCTTGATACATGTACAAGAGCTGGACTTTTCTAGACATTGCTAAACAGTCAGTGCTCTGTTTTTTGTATGCATTGAACTGTTGGATTAGAGCACTTTCAGGGTAAATCTTAGGGCCTTTCATGCTTCTCAGCTGGGCTTACTTGCTGCCTAGTCATCAGAGCCAATTATTCACTGCATGAGTGTTTATTTTTCTAATAACTTTTAGGTCTGGAGTATTTGTTCTGAAAGTTGAGGGTTGTTAATATCCTATCGGATAGCTGAGGTTTTTACTGTTAATGTCCTAGCTTGCTGGTCTCTCTCTCTCTCTCTCTCTCTCTCTTTTTTTTTCACCTGGAATCTTCACTATCACCTCCAGAGGTGTAACTAGTCTCCAGAGGTATGACAATCCTCTTTGTCCAGGATGAGAGTTGAGGAAAAATATTCTTTAAACTTTCTCAAAAGCTCAGTTGAAACAGGTTGAGGTTATTCAAAATAAACTGCACTTAAAAACTTAAGGGAGGAGAAGGGTGTGGGAAAAAAAGAAAGCGATTGACACACATAAAACAGTACTTTGGCTAGACCCTGAGATGCTGGAGGGTGGCCTGTGGAGTTAGGCAATACCACCCCCTAGAGGTAATTGCCGTGCACCAACCTACTCACCAATTGTTAGACCTTTCAGGCTGGATGGGAGAGCCAGTAGGGTTCCTGAGGCAGCATTGCCAAGAGGAGAAAAAGTGTGGCCAAGCAGACCAGCCTGAACATCAAGGTCTTGAATCCAGATGAGCAAGGATTGTAGGAACAGTGTGTGAACCTAGAATTGTCTTCTCAGAGAAATGATCTTTCAAGAACAAGAAATAAAGACATTTTCAGATAAACAAAAAGTGACACAATTGATCATCAGAAGACCTTGACTAAAGGACTTTTGACCTTCTAAAGTTACACTGTCTAGTGCAGTAGCCACTAGCCATATTTAGCTATTAAAATTAAAATTATATAGAATAAAAAATCCAGTAATGTAATCACATTTGCCACATTTCAAGTGCTTAGTAGTCACATGTGTCTAACAGCTAGTATACTGGAAAGTGCAGATATAGAAAATTTCCACCATTTTGAGCAGTGTATTGAACAGCACTTCCTCAAGCAGAAGGAGAAAATTCCAGAACAAAGGTCTTAGCTGCAAGGTGGAAGATCTAGTAAAGAATATTGTAAATACGTGAGTAAAGCGAAGCAAATATTGATACCCAAAATATTAATGTCTAAATTGGGGAGCATCAGTAAAAGAAAGTACTAAATTACTTATATGTATAAGTTAGGAAGGAGGTGATCAGAGTTAAAAAAATTCTAAGATCTTTTTTATTATTCACGTAAAGACTGGACCAAGAAATAAAATGCAGCAATATACTGTTTACAAGCGACACACTTAAGACATAAGGACTCAGAAAAGCTGACAGTAAAAAGATGGTAAGTGTTGTCCAAAACTAATCTGTTGGTAAGCTGTACTAGAAATTGAAATGGTCATGTTATAATGATAGAACTTTAATTCACAGGAATATAAGATATTTCAAATTCTGTGCACCTACAAATGTAGCTTTAAAACATATGAAGTAAAAATTTACAAAACTATAAGAAACAGTTGACAAATCCACTCTCAGAGTAAGAGATTTAAAATGTATTTCTCTCAGTATTTGGTAGGTCAAGCAGATAAAAGAATAGGATACAGAAGTCTTGAATATCACAATTAACCATGTTGATCTAATGAATTTATGTAGACTACTGCACTCAGTAATGAGATAATGCATATGCATTATTTCCAAATGCCGGTGGAATGTTTGTGAACATTAACTATGCGTAAAGCAAATCTCAACAGATTGCAAGAAATTGGTGTCAGATAGACCCTTTGAAAAGTATGGTTCATAGAGTAGCAGCAGCACAATAAAGCCTGTTAGAAATGTGGAAGCTCAGGCCCCACTTCAGACCTCCTGCGTCAGAATCTGCATTTTGACAACACCCCCAGGGGATTCATGTGCACATTCAAGCTTTGACATGTGTTGACACAAAGCATATTTTCTGACCACAGCAAAATTAAGTTAGAAATCAGTAATACAAAGATAATTTAGAAAACCCCATGTATTTGGAAATTAAGAACATACCTCTAAAGATAGTTATATATGTGTACATATATGTATATATAAATGCCTGTTTATATATATAATGTTGTTTTTTCCATCTACAGGCATTACTTGGTATACTTGTGCATTCGTCAGCCCCACAGGTTGGTTCCCTGGGTCCACAACCCCCAAATTGGGAATCACTGCCTTAAACTTTGTGACAATAATGCTAGTTTAATTGTAGACAATATTTTGAGAGCCAGTAATGTGCTTTTTTTTAATCTTTCTGAATACATGACTTCATTATGGTTGGTTTGAGGCCTGCATCTGCCTGAGAAGAGATTAGGATTTGTAACAGAAAGGAGGCAAAGAGAAAGAAACAAGCAGTGAAAACAATTTTTTATAATGAAAAAGTTAAACATACACAAAAGTAGAGAAAATAGTATAATGAATCCTAGATACCCACCACCGTATGAAGCAGTGATCAACTTATAGACAGTCTTATTTCATCTGTACCCTTCAGCATGCTCAAAGTCACCAAGGCCACCAGCACCAAGAAGCAATTCCAGAATTTCTGAGACTGGACACCTACCACGCCCCCAAACAAAATAAAGTTATTTTCCCAGTAAAAACAAAAACAAAAGCCAAAAATCTTATCATTTCATCTGTGAATATTCCAGCATTTATCTCCAGAAGAAAAGAATTATTTA
Organism: Physeter macrocephalus; assembly: GCF_002837175.3. NCBI lineage: Eukaryota > Metazoa > Chordata > Mammalia > Artiodactyla > Physeteridae > Physeter > Physeter macrocephalus. The sequence continues at coordinate 76,959,293 of NC_041214.2, read as the reverse complement.
ATAAAAATAACTACAATGTCATTATCCTGCTGAAAATTAACAGTGATTTTTGATATCATTAAATATCCACTCTGTTCAAATTTTCCCACTTAGCTAATAAGTGTTTTTTCTTTCAACAGTTTATTGTTTAATTCAGGATCAAAATAAATTCATACATTGCAATTGGTTGAAATATCTCTTAAGTTTCTATCTTTTAAAAAATAATCATTTTGAAATAATTTTAGATTTACTGAAAAGTTGCAGAATAGTACAGAGAGTTTCCTAATATTCTTCCCCTAATGTTAACAGTTTATATAACCATAATATAATAGTACATGAAATCCAGAATATTAATACTGGTACAATATTACTAAGTAAGCTATAGACTTACTAGAATTTCAACAGTTTCCCCTTTCAATATCATTTCCTGCTCCAGGATTAGATCAAGATCCCCCATTGCATTTAGTTTTCACTTCTCCTTAGTCTCCTCACATCTGTGGTGACTCCTCAGTCTTTCCTTGCTTTTCACGACTTTGACACTTTTCGTAAGTACTGGTCAGTTATTTTGTAGAATGTCACTCAATTTAGTTTTATTTAGCAGCTTTATTGAGATATAATTTACATACCATATAGTTCACTCATTTAAAGTGTGCAATTCAGTGTTTTTAGTATATTTACAGAGATGTGTCTCTATCATCGTAATTTAACCTTAATACATTTTCATCATCTCATAAAGAAAGCTTGTATCCATTAGCAGTCACTTCCCATTCCTCCCAACCCACCGCTGGCTTCTCTTGTTGCAGAGCACAGGCTCTAGGTGCGCAGGCTTCAGTAGTTGCAGCACGTGGGCTCAGTAGTTGCGGCGCACGGGCTCTAGAGCGCAGGCTCAGTAGTTGTGGCGCCTGGACCCAGCTGCTCCACGGCAAGTGGGATCCTCCCGGACCAGGGATTGAACCCGTGTCCCCTGCATTGGCAGGCGGACTCTCAACCACTGCACCACCAGGGAAGTCCTATTTTTTATTTTAAAAAAATTTTATTTTATACTGGAGCAGAGTTGATTAACAATGTGTTAATTTCAGGTGTACAGCAAAATGATTCAGTTATACACATACATGTATCTACTGCTTTTCAAATTATTTTCCCATTTAGGTTATTATAGAGTATTGAGCAGAGTTCCCTCTGCTATTCATTATTTGCTCCTTTTTAAATTGGTTATTTGTCTATTTATTGTTGGGTTATAAGAGTTCTTCATGTTTTCTGGATACAAGTCCCTTATCAGATGTACAAACCTCAAATATTTTCTTCTAGTCTGTGGGCTCTTTTTCCCCCGCTTCTTGATGATTCTTTTAAAGTACAAAAGTTTTCAATTTTGATGAAATCAATTTATCTATCTTTTTAATCATTTGTGCTTTTGGTGTCATGTGTAAGAAATCATTGCCCAACCTAAGATCATGAAGATTTACTCCTATATTTTCTTCTAAGAGTTTTAGCTCTTTCATCTAGGTCTAGAGATCTGATTTGAGTTAATTTTTGTGTATGGTGTGAGATAGGGATCCAAACTCATTCTTTTGCATGTTGATATCTAGTTATCCCATCACCATTTGCTGAAAAAAAAAAGATTCTTTTCCCTATTGAATTGCCTTGGTCCATTTGTAAAAATTAATTGATCATAAATGTTAGGGTTTATTTATGAACTCCCAATTCTATTTCGTTGATCTATATGTTTATCCTTGTGTTAGTACGACACTATCTTGATTATTGTAGTCTGTAGTAAGTTTTGAAATCAGAAAGTGTAAGTCTACCAATTGGGTTCTTCTCTTCCATGATTATTTTGGCTATTTTGAGTCTCTTGCATTTCCATATGAATTTTAGAACAGGCTTCTCAATGTCTGCAAAAAATGCAGGATTTTGATAGGGATTATGTTGAATCTGTAGGTCAATCTGGGAAGTATTGCCATCTTCACAATATTAAGTTTTTCCAAATCTTGAACATCGTATATCTTTTCATTTATTTAGATCCTCTTTAATTTTTTTTAGCAATGTTTTATAGTTTTCAAGATACAAATCTTGTACTTCTTTTGTTAAGTTTACCTAAATGTTTTATTTTTTATAATTCTTAATTTTATTTTCAGGTTGTTTATTGCTAATATATATAAATAGAATGCTTTTTGTATACTGATCTTGCATCTTATAATCCTGTTGAACTTATTTATTAATTCTAATAGATGTTTTAGTGGATTCCTTCAGACTTTCTATTTATAAGATCCTGTTATCTGCAAATATAGTTTTACTTCTTCCTTTCCAATCTGGATGCCTTTTATTTATTTTTCTTGCCAATTGTCCTGGCTAACATTCAGTACAGTGTTGGCTAGAAGTGGAAAGAATGGGCATCCTTATCTTGTTCCCAATTTTAGGGGGGAAAGATTCAGTGTTTTGCTATTTAGTGAGATGAAAGCTGCAGGTTTTTCACAGATGCCCTTTATCTAATGATTGAGGAATTTCCTTTCTATTTTTAGTTTATTGATTTTTTTATAATGAAAGGTGTTGGATTTTTGTCAGATGCTTTGTCTGCATCTGTTGAAATAATCATTTGGGTTTTGTCCTTTTTTTTTTTTTTTTTTTTTTTTCCGGTACGCGGGCCTCTCACTGCTGTGGCCTCTCCCGTTGCGGAGCACGGGCTCCGGACGCGCAGGCTCAGCGGCCATGGCTCAGGGGCCTAGCCGCTCCGCGGCCTGTGGGATCCTCTCGGACTGGGGCACGAACCCGTGTTCTCTGCATCGGCAGGCGGACTCTCAACTACTGCGCCACCAGGGAAGCCCTGTTCTTTTTTTTAAAAAAAAATAAATTTATTTATTTATTTTTATATTTTTGGCTGCACTAGGTCTCCGTTGCTGTGCGCGGGCTTTCTCTAGTTGCAGTGAGTGGGCGCTACTCTTCGTTGCGGTGTGCGCGGGCCTCTCATTGTGGTGTCTTCTCTTGTTGCGGAGCACGGGCTCTAGGCACGCAGGCTTCGGTAGCTGTGGCTCACCGGCTCTAGAGCGCAGGCTCAGCAGTTGTGGCGCACGGGCTTTGTTGCTCTGCGGCATGTGGGATTTTTCTGGACCAGGGCTGGAACCCGTGTCCCCTGTATTGGCAGGCGGATTCTTAACCACTGCACCACCAGGGAAGCCCTGTGTCAATGTACTTTCAATGTTAAATCAACCTTGTATTCTTGGGATAAATCCCACTTGTTTATGGTGTATAATCCTCTTGATATGTTGCTGGATTCAGTTTGTTAGTACTTTAGTAGTTTGAGAATTTTTGCTTTTAGATTCATAAGGGATATTGATCTGCAGTTTTCTTTTTTATAATGTCTTTGTCTGATTTTATTATTTTATTTCATTTCATTTCTATTTTTTTTTTTCTGGCTGTGCTGCATGGCTTGTGGGATCTTAGCTCCCCCACCAGGGATTGAAACCAGGCCCCCAGCAGTGGAAGCACAGAGTCCTAACCACTGGATGACTAGGGAATTCCCTGTCTTTGTCTGATTTTAGTATCTGGACAGTAACACTGGCCTCATAGAATAGTTATGAAATATTCGCTCTGCTTTTAATTTCTGGAAGAGATTGTGTAGAATTGATATTAATTATTCTTTATATATTTGACAAAATTCACCAGTGAAGCTATCTGGGTCTATGGGAAGTTTTTTCAAATTATTAAAATCAGTTTAGGTTTGTTTGGTATTTTATCACGATTAAAGTTATGCATCTTAAATCTCTTTTACTTTGTAGATTCCTTTTCTCCCTTTCTATATATGTTTGCAGTTTGTGAAAAAAAAGTTTTGAATGAAGCAACATTTAATGGCTCACATTCGAAAGTGATTATATAGCAAGATAATAAGCAGTTTGAGAGTGAAAGGAATTTCTGTATATTTTTATACCCCTCTTTAGCATATCAAGGACTAGGCCTAGTTGGTCAGATCAGGAGTTTTTCTCATAGTCTAGAGAAGATAACGCTGCCATTTAGTCAAGAAACTAGAGTTAGAAAGAATGATGATGTGACATAGGGAAAAACCTAACCCCTGAGATCCTAGGGGATTGTAGGGATAATAAGAGGGTCAAAATAGGTGAGACAGTGGCAAGAAGGGAAATGGTCAGATGTGTGCCTTTGTTTCCCCTCTCTGGGCCCCAGTTGAGTGCTATGGACCAGTAGCAAGGAGAAAGCTTGCCTCTCTTTGGTTGATTGTGAAGATCAGAACGTCACAGTCCTCTGAGGGGATCCCAGAGGTAGAAGCTTGGGGTATGGTCGTTGGCAGACTGCGTGATTCGTGTGTGTGTGTGTGTGTGTGTGTGTGTGTGTGAGAGAGAGAGAGAGAGAGAGAGAGAGAGAGAGAGAGAGAGAGAGCTACACTGATGTGTTTAATTATTTCCAGTCCCTGCAGATGAAAAGGGATTGCTACTTGGTCCTAGATTGACCTGGGAATTAAGAAGCACCCTCCATGTGCTTCAGCAGAATAAAACTGTGTCATCACTGGTTCATAAGAGCAGTCTATTCCAGGCCTTCCACAGTTAAGGTGGTTTGCTCTTGCTCAAAAGACTCTTACAATGTGATCTGTATAGGTGCTGAGGGAACACAAAATCATAAACAGGCAAAGAAAATTGACAATTTACTTAAGGGGATTCAGTCTCAGGAAGAATGACTCTATTAGTCAGGGATTATAGAGAAACAGAATATTTATATTCTGAGGAAAAAATATATACAGAGAGAGATTTTAAGATTTTAAGAAATTGGCTCTTTCTTTTTTTTTTTGGCCACGCTGCGTGGTATGCGGGATCTTAGTTCCCCGACCAGGGATTGAACCCGTGCGCCCTGCCGTGGAAGTGTGGAGTCCTAACCACTGGACCACCAGGGAATTCCCAAGACATTGGCTCTTGTGATTCTAGGGGCTAAATCTGTAGGACAGCCTGAGAGGTTGAAAATTCGGGAAGGAGTTGATGTCGAAGTCTTGAGTTTGAAATCTGCAGGGCAGTCCAGGAGACTGGAAACTCAATCAGGGTTTCTACGTTGTACTCTTAAAAAAAATTCTTCTTTATTGAGGTATAATTGAAAAATATGTTGCACTCTTGAGGCAGAATTCCTTCATCAGAAACGTCAGTCTTTGCTCTTAAGGTCTTCAATTGATTGGATGAGGCCCACCCACATTATGGAGGTTAATTTGCTTTATTTAAAGTCTATTGATTGTAAATGTTAATCACATATAAAAATACCTTCACAACAGCATCCAGACTATTATTTGACCAGACAACTGGGTTCCATAGCCTAGGCAAGTTGACACATAAAATTAACCATCTCAATGACCAAGATGGATATTCAGGACAGAGGCTCCTACTGAGGTAGAAAAGATAAAAAAAGAGAAGGTAATGTTTAGGGTATGCAATCAGAACATTTAGGAGACTTTATGAAAGTAAGAAAAGTATTGTTTTTTTAAAAATTATTTATTTATTTTCGGCTGTGTTGGGTCTTCATTGCTGTGCGAGGGCTTTCTCTAGTTGCGGTTAGTGGGGGCTAGTCTTCGTTGTGGTGCGCGGGCTTCTCATTGCTGTGGCTTCTCTTGTTGCAGAGCACGGGGTCTAGGTGCGCGGGCTTCAGGAGTTGTGGCACGCAGATTCAGTAGTTGTGGCTCGCGGGCTCTAGAGCACAGGCTCAGTAATTGTGGCGCACGGGCTTAGTTGCTCTGCGGCATGTTGGATCTTACTGGACCAGGGCTCAAACCCATGTCTCAGTAGTTGTGGCTCGCGGGCTCTAGAGCACAGGCTCAGTAATTGTGGCGCACGGGCTTAGTTGCTCTGCGGCATGTTGGATCTTACTGGACCAGGGCTCAAACCCATGTCCCCTGCATTGGCAGGCGGATTCTTAACCACTGCGCCACCAAGGAAGCCCCAAGAAAAGTGTTTTTAATTAAAACATTCAATAGATGAACTAAGAGTAGAAATGGTCACTACTGAGAACTGAATTAGTTGTCTAGAAGATTGGTTATAACACAAAGCCAAACTACAAAGAAACAAGGGAATGAAGAAAAAGAGTTTGGAGGACAGGTGTGCTAACCTGTGTATAGGAGAAACTCCAGAACGGAAGATTAGATGGAGAGGAATGTTGCTTAAAATAAAACATCTTGGTGGGGACTTCCCTGGTGGTTCAGTGGTAAAGAATCTGCTTTCCAATGTAGGGGACGCGGGTTCAATCGCTAGTTGGGGAACTAGGATCCCACATGCTGTGGGGCGCCTAAGCCCACGCGCCACAACGAGAGAGAAGGCGGCATGCCACAACGAAGAGCCCGCGCTGCGACAAAAGATCCCGCAAGCCTCAGCGAAGACCCCACGTGCCGCAACTAAGACCCAATGCAGCCAAAAAATAGATAAATAAAATATTTTTTAAAAAAAGAATTAAAAAAACCCCATCTTGGTGGGGAGTCAGCATAATTATTTAGTTTTGGAAATTAATGGAAATATATTGGTCTAATTATAACTGTTAGGAAGATCAGCATGAACATAATTAAAAAGCATTACAGGACTTCAAATTTATAGGAGGAAAAAAAATTAATAGAAATTAGACCAAGCCAGCCAAAGTAAGGGAATGGAAAAATAGAGAAAACAACACCAAGGAATATAAATCATAAACATAAAATGTATGGAAGGAATAAAACCAACTGTATTTTTTCTAAATGTAAATAAGGGTGAATTCATCTATCAAAAGACAATATTGAATTCAATAAAATGCAGCTTTATGTTGTTTTCATAAAATGCACCGAAAACAAAGTGACAAGGAAAGATGGGAAATAAGTACCCTGAAAGATGCACAAGAAAATGGGGAACTAGGTGGCTGGAAACAAAGATAGAAGGGAGACATGTTTTACTCTATTGTACCTTTTAATATTTGTACCTTGTATGTGTAATACCTTTCCAAAATTAACCAAGAATTAGTAAAATAAATATGCAAAGATACCAGGCCAAAGCAAGAGTGGCAAGATTATTGTCATACAAATGGAAATGAAGTTCAGAACACATTGAACAGAACACATTGAACAGACGTTATTTAAGGATAAAATCAGGTACAATTCATGAAGAAGATGGAATAACCATACACTTTTATGCATCATATGAGGTAGCAGTCAAGTATATAAAAGAAAAACTACACGTACTCAGAGAACTTGAATAAAATGCTTCTAGCACACACACAGAGGATTTGAATAATCCAATCAGTAAGCTCTATTTATCAATGTACATATAAATAGGGAATATATACTTTCTTTAAAGAAAAGAATTATTTATTTGGCTGTGTCGGGTCCTGAAACAGTGCAAAATCAATCATGAATCCGGCCAGAAAGAAACTATAAATTCAAAAAGTTTCTGATTTAAAGACCATGCTCTCTGATGATAATCCAAGAAACTGGAAATTAACAATGAAAAGGTAACAATAACAAAACCTGCTTATCCATGGATATACGAAACATTCTCCCGGGACTTCCCTGGTGGTCCAGTGGGTTAGATTCCATGCTCCCAATGCAGGGGGCACGGGTTCGATCCCTGGTTCGGGAACCAGATCCCAAATGCATGCCACAACTAGGAAGTCCTTATGCCACAACTAAAGATCCCACGTTCCACAATGAAGATCCCGCGTTCCACGGCAAAGACCCGGAGCTGCCAAAATAAATATTTTTTTAAAAAAAGAAAGAAACACTCTCCTAAATAGTTTTTAGATCAAGGAGGAAATAAAAACGGAAATTATGAACTGTCTAGGAAGTAATAAAGAGGAGAATGCTTCATTCTAAAACATATAGAATGCAGCTCAAACTGTGTCAGAGTAAAATTTATAGAAAGACTAAGAATATTTTAATTGAGAATTCAACTTAGAAAATAAAAGAATAGGGCTTCCCTGGTGGCGCTGTGGTTAAGAATCCGCCTGCCAACGCAGGGGACATGGGTTCGATCCCTGGTCTGGGAAGATCCCACATGCTGTCGAGCAGCTAAGCCCCTGCGCCACGACTACTGAGCCTGCGCTCTAGAGCCTGCATGCCACAACTACTGAAGCCTGCGCACCTAGAGCCCATGCTCTGCAACAAGAGAAGCCACCGCAATGAGAAGCCCACGCACCGCAACGAAGAGTAGCCCCCGCTCCCCGCAACTAGAGAAAGCCCACACACAGCAATGAAGACCCAACGCAGCCCAAAATAAATAAATAAATAAACAAATTAATCTAAAAAAATTTTTTTAAAAAGAAAATAAAAGAATAAAATGGGTAGAGTGGAGCTGCTGCCGGAGATGCCTAACGGTGTGTTCTGAGGAGCGGCCAGCGGCGCGATGGAGCGGGCCAGGGACAGTTTACACCTGAGACGGACCACAGAACAGCACGTACCAGAGGTAGAAGTCCAAGTCAAACGGAGAAGAACAGCTTCACTGAGCAACCAGGAGTGTCACCTGTATCCAAGGCGATCTCAGCAGCAGCAGCAAGTACCTGTGGTGGATTTCCAGGCGGAACTGGGACAGGCATTCTTAGCTGAGACACCAAGAGGTGGTTAAAGCAGTATTGGAACACCCAGGTAGCTGATTCCAAGAGAGAAAACGAAACAAACCAGGTTAGAGCTGATGCAGTCATGATCAAGAATAAAGAACTAATTAAAGGGTAGGGTGTTTGGAAGTCATTTAATTATTTGGGATATGTCCAAAGAAATTTTTTTTCTTAAAGGCTTCATACAAATAAACACATAGCAGAAAGTTTAAAAAAGTAAAAGCAGGATCTTAATGCTTTTACCCTGATACTTGTCATGTATTACTTTCCAGACATTGTATAGTCCTTGCTTTTTTAGGTAGTTTTATTCATATTTAACTTGTACTGATTTTCAACTTAACATATGAAAAATATTTCATTATAAATAGCTGCTGAATATCCTGCTAATATGTTTTATAATTTCTTTTTGTGAGAGACTTCATTTTTTCTGCTGGTAGTTTGAAATAAAGCTTCAGTGAATTGCTTTGCATAAAACTTTAGATAGGATCATTTCCTTGGATATGCAGGTGTAAAAATAAATAGTCAAGGAATTTGAAATTAAGGTACATTTTCTGAATTGTATTATGAATTATTATATTAGTCTGTTGTCATGAAAAAATATAGTGCCAGTTACACTTTCATCTTCATTGCTTATGTTAATTATATATAATTTGTTTCTATTGAATTATAAATACACATCACATCCATTAGCAAATGAGAAGCTAAGTATTTCCCATGCTTATTTACTAATTATTTTTTTGTTTTATCTTTTTCTTACCTTTTTTTAACCAGTGTGTTTGAATCAGCTGACAATGTAATAAAGCTATTAATCTATGATTTTTCAATGTTACGTAGATTTATTTACAGTGTGTCTTCTTGTGTTGGTTGCTTAGATTTTTAGGAAAACGCTATTAATTTTGATTTAATACTTTATTTTTCCTTTCTGACTTTTTAAAAATTAAGATCTCAATCCAAAGGGTTTAATATATACTTTTTAGAAACTATGAGAGGAAAGGGGTTTATAGATGAGTTTTCTTCTAGATTTTCTTTATTTCTATTTTGAAATATAACCCCTCAACTCAAATTAATTAGGCCTGTTTATGGCCATCATTTCGAATTTTAAAGCAAAGGGAAAACCCTCCCCAGCTGAATCCTTTACCCAGCACTCTCCAGTAATTGATTGGATTTGATTGCAAGACAGTGGAATTGATTTCAGGGGATAGAATCTGATCATTGTCCTCAGCTGTTCCCCAGAGTAAGGGCATTTTTAAATGAGTAAGTGTGCATAATTGACTATTTCTAACCAAGAATTTTTTGGCTCCTCAGTGCAGTTTACATACTCTTGTAAGTTCCTGAGTAAAGTATTATTTAAATTATACATTATGATCTGTAAGTAGGGCCATCCAATTTTCTGAGTTTCAAGTGCTCGTTTCATCTAAACAGTACTAGGTACTAAGATTGTTATAGAGCAGGAGTTGGTAAAGTATCTGGCCCATTTATTGCCTGTTTTTGTAAGTTTATTGGCACACAGCCATGTCTATTTATTTACGTATGGGCTGTGGCTGTTATTGGCAGTACAGTGGCAGATGGGAGTATTTGTGACAGATTGAATGGCAGGCAAAGCCTACAATATTTATTATCTTTCCCTTTAAAAGAAAAAGTTGGCTAATCTCTCTCTTAGAGAACCACTTTCAAAGATGTAAACACTAAGGTGGAGCCAGTAGGGGAGTGGTGATAATATACAGTGTGGTGAAGGGGGAAAGGGGTTGTAGAAGGAGAGTATATGAAGTAAATATTCCAGGGTAGAGAACCAGATGAATTTCTGGGATAAGGGTCAGGTCTAAGACTAGTGCTAAAGTCTTCTATACATGTAAATGGTTAAAGGCATTTTAACAGTTGATATGTTTTCTTTTTCATTATAAAAATCTAAATCATGTGAGTGATAGCCAAGAAAAATGGGAAAGTAAACCACAGACTTTAAATACCTATGTTTCAACCGCAGCAGCATGAGGTTGAATTTTCTTTCATTTTGCCTTTTTGCTTTTGTTTTGAAAATGTAGTTAATTGTAATCATGCTTTTAAACGATTCCACTTATATGTATATCATTAATGTTCCTTCATTTTATTACATAGTCCTCACAATTATCATTTGTAATGAATAAATGATGGTCCATTCAAAAAAAAAGAATAAAATGAAACAAAATAAATTAGAAGAGTATTAAGATGAAGTTAGTACAAGATAATGAAAAAGACAAATAAAAGGATGTACAAGTAAGAAGTACATATTTAAAAATGCCTAAGAGAATTAAAACTTCTCAGACAGGAATGCCTCTTTGTTCCTGCATTCTGTTGCTTCCCTCAGCCCTCCCACGTGGTTCTAGGCTCCCCTTTATGTCTTCTGCATAGCACTCCTACCTCCTCTGCCTGCTTAACTTGTCCCAATAAATCATTTTGCAGAGAACTCTGGCTCTTTGTCATGTTTTGGGGTAAAAAGTTAACTATCCAGGACTGATAGTTTCAAAATATCATCTGTGCATCCCTTTGCCTGTGATAAAGCTTTGATGACAATCCAATGTGACAAGCAAGAAGAGAGGGTTCTGGCCTCTGGAAGAAGTGGTAAGACTGAGAAACCCTGAAAGTTGGGAGATACCATTTGGTGGAGATTGTAGGCAACTCTGCAAGCAAGGAAGGAAGGAAAAAGCAAGGGCCTCTAAGCTCACATAGAAGATGATCTGATCATATAGGCTGATGCCCACAGACATCTTTGGGGTGGCCTTGTTGATGCCCAGGAGCTCCCATTCTCCATCCCAGTCTGAACCATGTCCTGGGATGTGTCTGCTATTTCCCATACTTCTTTTTCCATGCCCAGCAACATGTTCTCCACTGAAAGGAAGATCCAAATTATTTTCCAAGGATAAAATCTCCTGTTGACTCAACTGCACTCTCTTCTTCCTTTCATTCAACAGATATTTTTGAGTGCCTACCATATGTCAGGAAATTTTCTAGGAGCTGGGGATGGAAACGCATAAGGTAGACTTGGGTTCTGCCTTTATGGAAAATATTTAAGCATCCAAAGAGCCTTAAATTTGGCTGCTGTTGGTCACCATATACTAATAATTTCTTTCTTTAAAAAATAAATTTATTTATTTATTTATTTTTGGCTGCGTTGGGTCTTCATTGCTGTGTGTGGGCTTTCTCTAGTTGCGGGGAGCAGGGGCTACTCTTCCTTGCGGTGCGTGGGCTTCTCATTGCAGTGGCTTCTCTTGTTGCAGAGCATGGGCTCTAGGCGCGCGGGCTTCAGTAGTTGTGGCTCGTGGGCTTAGTTGCTCCGCGGCATGTGGGATCTTCCCGGACCAGGGCTTGAACCTGTGTCCCCTGCATTGGCAGGAGGATTCTCAACCACTGCGCCACCAGGGAAGCCCCTCATAATTTCTTTATATTTTATTTTCTGTTGCTTTATTGGTTGCTCTCATTCACCCCCACCCCTGAGACTCTACTGCAACTCACCTGTGCAGAGAAATGAGCTGAAGGTGAGGGTGCAGTTCTGCTGGTCAAAGGGGAAGTAGAAGATGTCCAGGCTACAGATGCTCACCACCTTCGTGGGTTTCTTATACCTGATGTGACCTTCATTATTTATATATGCCTGGAGGCCTTTTGGGGTCTTATCCACATCCATGCTGTAAGAGATAGACTTGAAGTTCCTTGTGTCCATTTCTTCATAAACTTTGATCCTTCCGCTTTCCCACTTCTGTGTGAAGTTACCGGTGATCAGAGAAATCCTCTCATTTCTGCAGAAGGAATGCGATTCAGAGTTGAAAGATCAACTCTGAGCTAGAATTTCCTTAGTGTGAAATAAGGGTAGTAGTGGGATTTAATAAAATAAGCCATGTGAAAGGATTTTGTGGACTGTAATGCTGTTTATAGGTGTTATGTATTAGTCTCTAGTGTGGTTTCAACTGTCTTCAGGCCCCTTTCACCAGTCTCTACTGAAATGACACCTTGAACAAGCCCTTGGGTGAAGCCAAGAGACTTAGTGGTCATCCTCTCCTTGGCAGGTGCCACGCACCATCCTTTCTTGTCTCTGGGATGACCTTTCCAAGCTCTCCTTTCCAAAGCTGGCAACCTTCTCTGGAAACTGTTTTCAAGGATTATCCAGTTCCGTGGGCTGGGGGACTTGTCTAGTCTCAGGGCATTTACAACGGCAGCAGCTGCAGTTTGTGGAACCACAGCCAGAACAGAGGTCTCTATGCACATTAAATAAAACTTTGTACTAGATCGGCACTTCTCAAATCTCACTGTGCATACAAAACACCTGGGCATTTTGTTGAAATGCAGATTCTGATTCACTAGGTAGGGTGACTAACTCATCTTGCTTTGCCCGAGACTTTCTTGGATTTAGCGAAGTTCCATGTTCTGAGAATTCCGCAGTCTTGGGCACGCTGGGATTGTTAGTCACGCTAGGAGGGGCCCAAGATCAAGTGCATTTCTAAACTTCCAGGTGGTGCAGTCAGCCAGTGCTGCCCATCTGGGAACCACACTTTGAGAGCAAGGTTAGATGATCATGACTATTCTTCTGCTCCACTCTCCTTCCTTTCAACCAGGCTTTTCAAGTTGGAAGCTTAATTCATTTACCTTCATTTTTCCCTTCATTTTCTAATTAAAGAACCTAAGATAGAAAATTTCCACTGAGTTATATTGATACTTTGGCTACATTTCATAGACCTTTGTATGTAGTGCTCTTCATTCTAATTTCTACTTAGTTGTTTTATTTTCTCTTTAGTCCAACATATTTAGAAGTTTAATTTTCAATTTCTAAGAAATAAGGTTTTGGGGGGTGGGGGCTATCTTTTGTAGTTTCTATTTTCTTGTATTATAGTAAGAGATTGTGGTCTAGATAATTTTTGCTTTCCTTCCTTTCCTTCTTTGTGGCCAAAAGTATGGTCAATTTGGGGGAATATTCCATGTGTGTCAGAAAATACCAATGCATGTTCATTGGTACAAAGTTTGATATGTTTATTAAATCAAGTTTCTTAAAAATCACTATATGTTTATTCTTTTTGACTTGATTTTTGAAAGCAGTTTATTGATGCCTTTCACCATGATTGTGGATTTTTAAATTTTTCCCTCATGCATTTCAAATTTATCCTCTTGGGTACATAAAGGGTCATAATCACAGGCTCCGGACGCGCAGGCTCAGCGGCCATGGCCCACGGGCCCAGCCGCTCCGCGGCACGTGGGATCCCCCCAGACCGGGGCGCGAACCCGGTTCCCCTGCATCGGCAGGCGGACGCGCAACCGCTGCGCCACCAGGGAAGCCCCTCATTATCTCTTTGTTTAAAATCCATTCTGACTGTAAATGAAGGCAGAGAATAAACAGTGTTTCCAGTCACAGAAATGACAAGAGCTGTAGCTGTTCATCCTGCCAAAAGAATTTCCTGTTTCCAGCATGTTGCTGGTACAAAGACTACCCATTTTTGTTTATCAACCCCCATGGTATATAAAAGTTGTGCTGTGATCAAGTCCAACATTATAGGTCAAGGACAAAATCTTTATCAAAACAGAAGTGTTAGGCCATGGGCAGGAGAGTTCACGGCAGGATTGGATTAGAGTAGTGCTTCTCAACCCTGGCTCTATCTTAGAATCACTTGAGGAGCTTAAAAAATACTGATGCTTGGGTTCTATCCAGTCAGAACCTCTGGAACTGGAGCCTGGACACTGGTGTACAGCCAGGGGAGAGAATCACTGGGTGAGAAGAAAAGAAATTATCTTCCTTGTGCTCTAATACCTCATCCTGCTGAACTGGACAGAGCTTCTTTGAGATCCCCATGAGGCAAATGCCATATAGGAACGATGGAGGGGGCTGTAATGTGGTTAAGGGCTTTGGGGGCTGCCTTGCCAGGGGCTGGGAAAAGATTAAGGATACTAAGGAGGGCTAGAGGGGTCAGTACTCACCACATCTAGGATGGCGGCCACAGTGAAGGAGATGTTAACCAGGGTGGGATGCTGAAGTTGGTGACTGGACGGAAGGCCTTCCTGTCAGACACTGAATGCAGGGCAGTGGTATACATCCCATGCTGGCCAAACCCTGAGCAATCGATTATGAAAGTACGGCTCCTTCCTGTAGTCAACACAGAATGTGTGAGAATTGGGAGAGAACTCTTGTGTTCTCTATATGAGAGGGGTCCCAGGGCAGGAGCTTGAGGGTAGCCTGTGATATTAATGATACCTAATATTTATTGAGCATTGAAATGTGCCAGGTATAATCTAAGCCCCTTAAATGGATTACCTCATTTAATCCTCCCAAGCCTCTATCAGGTAGAAACTATTTTTATCATCATATAATAAATGAGTTAACTGAGGTGCAATAAGAGGAAGTAAATTTCTGAGGTCAAATAGATAATAAGAGGCAGAAACTGGACTTGATTTGAGCCTGGGTTTGTCTGATGCTGCTGTACCCTACACCCCCAGGGATGAGATGGAGAATGGGGGAAGAGGATCACCGTGATCCAGATGATGGGCATTTCCCACCAAGCCCAGGGAGAATGGGTTGGGTGGAAGGCAAATGATGGAAGCTAACGTGGTGAGCTGAGTTAGGGCTCCAGCCTCCTTGCTAATGTTTCTGTCTCCACGCAAAGCATGCCCAAATCTATATGCAAACTGAGCCCTGGGGCAGCGATAGCCATCAGCTAGGATTACATTCCTGGAGCCCCAAAGAGAACACATCTATTTCACCTTAACTGCCCCAACCTGCCTTCTCCCTATTTTGCCACTCAACCTTATATCAGCTTTCTAGTTTGAGCTTTTGAGGTGTTGCCTTCCCCTTTGTTCTGACTAATAGAGATTTTAATTTTCTTCTGGTGGAAATTCATTACAGGAGTAACAACCTGGAATGAGAAAGATGGTTGATGATCTCTGTGCCAAGGACATCAAGCCTTATCCTTCCAAAGTGACAGTGCTCTCCAGGCAAATCCTTGAATCATTCTGTGAGCTTGAGGTTCAGTTTGCTTTGAAGACTTTCTCTCTCAGCTGTTTCACTACAATGTGTATGGTTGTGGATTAGCTGATATTTACTATATTCAGATCTTGGTGTGATCTCTCAGTGTGACGATTCATCTCCTTAATTCTGGAAATTTCTCAGTTATTAAAAAACATTGTATTTCTTCTATTATTTCTCTAATTAGACATATATTGGATCATTCCTTCTATCTCAACATGCCTCTTAACCTCTTGTATTAGTTTCCTATTGCTTTTGTAACAAATCACAAGCTTATTGGCTGAAAAAAAACCCATATTTATTATTTTACAGTTCTGTAGGCCAGAAGTCTGAAATTAGTCTCTCGGGGCTAAGATCAGTGTTTTGGTGTGGCTGCATTCTTTCTGGAGGCTCCAGGAGCAAATCCATTTCCTTGTCTTTTCCAGGTTTTAGAGTCTACCTGCATTCTTAGTTCACGGTCCCATTTCTCTGTCTTTAGAGCCACCAACATTGGGCCACTTCTCTCATTCTAATGCTCTTCCACTTATAAGAACCCGTTATTATATTGGGTCCACCTGGATAATCCAGGCTAATCTCATCAAAGCCAGTTGATTAACAACGTAATTCCATCTGCAACCTTAATTCCCCCCTTTCCATGTAACCTAACATATTTATAAGTTTTAGAGATTTGGATGTGAACATCTTGGGGGGACCATTATTCTGCCTACCACACCTCTTTCCTATTTTCCACCTCTATATCTGTGTCCCTCCTGATTTCCTCAGAGCTAGCTTCCGGGTAACAAATTCTCTTCTTAGCTGTGTTAAACTACCATCTAGTTTGTCTACTGAGTTTTCAATTTCGATGATTATGGTTTTCATTTCTGAAAGTTCTATTTGGTTCTTTAAAAAATCAATTTCTTCTTTCTTTTTTCTTTTTTCCTTTCTTTTGTGTCTTTCATTTTGGTTTTCAATCCTTTTAAATCTTTTATTATTTGGAACTGTTAAAGAAAAACCAAAGCAGAGGCCACAGTTTGAATATACCCCTAGACCAAACACTCATAGTCATGTAATCAAAATTTAAAACTGTTATGATTTCTCTGAGATGCCTACTTTGACGTTAAATGAAACGTAAGCTTTCTTCATGTCAGTGTGACCTTACAGTTTCCTAGCTAATCAGCTATAAACACTGCAAGCTTATGCAGTGACAAAGAATGTAAGTTTCTAGTAACCAATCACAATAGAAAACAATGTACTATTCATGCTTTATAAACTGAGCTGTAACTGCTGAGGGCCAAGCTTCCTAACCACTTTTGGTTGGAAGTCTCCGTATTCTCAGTTAGTTTCTTGCTCAATGAAATATTCACATCAAGTAAAGTTCTCTGAATTTTCTTTTGACAGAACATATTTATTTTACAATTTCAGATTGTTTTATTACAACTAGTTCTTGGTATGCTAAGAGTTTTGCTAACTTTGTCTCATTGTGGTTTGTTTCCTCATGTGATTTGTAATTCTTGATTGTAAACTCATCTTCATTAGATTATTTCAGTGGGCGTTTCATGTGCCTTGGGTTGTGAAGCTTCCCTACAAAGAAAATTTTCATTTTCCTCTGTCATGGCCTTGAAGTTTTACCAGGTCTAAGCCATTTGTGTGTGTGTGTGTGTATGTGTGTGTGTGTGTGAATTTTTAAGAATCCTGCATCATATGATTAATGTAAATTCAGACTCCATACAAATATGTGAGACAGCTTTGGTGTAACAATTCCTTGCATATGACTTTTCCTCGCCACTTCTGGCCCCAAATCCTTGGCTGCATTTTAGATTCTGAGATTGGGTGAGTAGTGGATGGCATGTTGGAAAACCCAGAGCTGGTATGTTAAGAATATGTAGATTATGACCTGCTGAATAAGGAGGCACAAACCACCCACACTGGTCAGCAGGTAGCTGCTCCCTTTGCATCTGAGCTCCCACTTTAGGGAAGTGAAAACCCCTGGGGCCAATTTGATTGAAGGCTTGGTTTCAGTGCTGTCACATAAAGGAAGTAAAGCTACAAGGTTTATTACTTACAAATCCCAGAACAAGGGTGCAGTGAGCTGGGGAAGGGCAGTCCTTCCTCCGAGGTCACAAGTGAGCAGGAGATAAGAAAAGGGTAGCAAGCACCTATTACTCATGAGATGGTTGGGGCAGAAGTCACTAATTTTGAAAGTGGGTCAACTCAGAGTGGTCTTTTTTAAAAAAAATATTTATTTATTTTTTTTATTTTGGCTGCGTTGGGTCTTAGTTACGGCATGCAGGATCTTTCCTTGCGGCACAGGGGTTCTTCGTTGTGGCACACAGGCTTCTCTCTAGTTGTGGCACCTGGGCTCAGTAGTTGTGGCGTGCTGGCTTAGTTGCCCCGCAGCATGTGGGATCTTAGTTCCCCAACCAGGGATCGAACCTGCGTCCCCTGCATTGGAAGGCGGATTCTTAACCACTGGACCACCAGGGAAGTCCCCGAGTGGTCATTCTTAAATGTGCCTGGGGAAAAGCATGGTGGGAATCCTAAACTTGGGTGTTATCTAAATGTCCAGACTCTGGGTGTAACCAGGGTTGTCATACTGTAAAATGCCTAGGCAACAACTCAAAATGACTGTTTTCTCATCACAGATGGCCAGCTCAGAGACATATCAGTCTGCGGTCTGGGTGCTAATGATGTCAGAAAATGTATGATAAAGATCTCATTCTGAAAAAAAAAATGAGAATCTGTTTATTTTGGTAATTTTGAGGTCATCTATTACAATCTTTCAGCCAATGTAGTTTTTCCCTATGAATCTTTGATCAATGGTCATCTAACCTCATGTGGTTTAATATTAATGCTTCCAGTGACACTGCCCATTACTTCTTAGATTATCCTATTTTATCTTTGAACAAAATATCTGGTTACTTAAAAGTTTTTTTTTTTTAAATCCAAATTTGCATTCTTGTAACTTACACCACTGGTGTAATTTTTGCCTAATAGAGAATAAAGAATAAGTTATTTCTGTCTTCAGCATTATGCCTTTCAAATATTTCAAGACAGTTATCATGTGTAATGGAGAAATGTCCAAAAACATTAACAGTCCTTATGAAATTTTCAGTCCTCACTGTTCCCTCCCAACACACATATATCTGTCTCCCTGCAGCCCCATAAATCAGTTCCCTCTGTAGCCCTTCTGCTATTATAGACATAGGGGAGGGCAAATGCTACTCCCAGAAGAATGTGACTTACGGAAAATGTCTGCTGCAGTAGATGGGGACTAAATCCTGTCTGTCTGGCCTGATTGAATACAGGACAAAGTAGAGAAGAGAAAGAGGGAGAGAAGCCCTCTCCCAATACACACACACACACACACACACACACACACACACACACACTCAGATTTCAGCACAGGGAGTCAGAGAGAGAGAGAGAGTGAGTGTGTGTGTGTGTGTGTGTGTGTGTGTATTGGGAGGATGCTAGGTAGGTTGAGAGACAAGACAGAAGCAGAGGGGGCTTATGTCCCACCACTCCTCTGAGATCCTGGAAAGGGACTGCCATTCCTTGTGGCCCAAAAGGACATGTGGAAACTGTTGGAGTACAGAATGCTTAGGCAGGGAGAGGGCCTGAGGTAGCGCTCCTGCATCACCCTCTGTGCCCAGGAGATGTAAGGGCACCAGAAATTCCTCTGTGCCCTGCGTGGAAGGTGGATGAAGGCTGCACGAGAGCCCACAGAGCTGACGTGGAGTCAGGGATGGACGAAGCAGCCCTGCAGTGGAGCCTGTGGGGTTGACTGCCAAGGCCAGACAGAGGCCCTGGGTGAGGCTCAGAGGGGTCTGCAGCAGGTGCGATTGCTGGGGTGGGACAAGCCAGTGAGTGAAAGCTCTGTCAGAGCCAAGAGTCAGACAAACGATTCACGAGTGGCAGACTTTAAACAGCAGGGGCCAGCAGAGCGCCTAGTGACCAAGAGATAAGGGACATCACCATGGAGACAAGAGAATTTAGAGGACCCACAGGGCCTGCACATGCTAATCGGAGGCCTATCTTTTTTCCAAATGTTTTGAAATCTTCTCTCCTAATGTACGTTGTCCATGTTTGATTCTGCCCAGTTTTATCTCGATTTTGAAGTTCTGAAAGCTACATTGTGAGAAAGAAATAATGCCCTGATGTCCAGAACTGGTCATTTTGTTCTCCTGTTGGAGGTAAACAATCTCAAACAGTCTGAGGAATACCAACCTCAGACATGATTACCCCATGAACATGATAGAAGGAGACAAAACAGGGCCATTTCATATATCTGTCTAAACACACACAAAAACAAGATAACTGTGCAAACCCACGAAATACCAAACATGCCCTCCACTTGCTAAATGAATGACTTATACTTATTTATCCACTCATACCCCTGATTTCTGATAGTATTCAATCTTGAACAAATCCCTGCTTCCTTATGCTCTCCCCAAATCACTCAATGGAAGCCCAAACCTATAACAGGTTCTCTCTAATACACTCTTACTGAGACACCCATGGTTACCTATGGTGTATGTCCTCCTTTGTTGTAATGAATAGTAAAGCCAACTTGTTTAACTCTATGTATAGTTCTGGTGTTCTTTGGCAGAGGGCATTGACAGATGAAATGGTCACTTTCCCCCAGTCCCTGTCATTGCCGTATCACCAACTACTGCTTTCTTCTTTGTTGGTCTATACTAAGTCCAAGCAACTTGAGCATCAAAATAGATATTCATAGTAATAGATTGTAACTCTTTGAATACAGCAGGGATTCATGAATCCATACTGAGATAAATCAATCAATGAGTAAAAGAAGAGGGAAAGCAGACCCAGATAAGATGGTTTATCAGAGACACTAGTCTGCCATCTTCTCCGTGTGCCGGCTTTCCAAATAAAGTTGTATTCCTTGCCTCAGCACCTCATCTCCGGTTCATTGGCCTGTCGTGCGGCGAGCAGAGCAAGCTTGGACTCGGTGCCAGCCTGAGGCCCTTTCTGATGAGGAACATGAACAAGACGCCAAAGAACCTAAAACTCCAATTTGCATGACTAGAGCCCATCCTTCCAACCTGTGATACTGAACAGAGAAGAACATCTGTGCTTATCTGGGTAGACTCCTAGGTACTCCAGAACATGGGAAGGAACCAAGAGGGAAAAAACTCCCCTTGAAGAAAGAAATGCTGTTTCTTGGAGGGAGGAGGTGGTTTTCAGGCTGAGAGATGGAAGGGGGATTGGTTAAAGGCAGAGAGCAAATCAAAGGTGACAAAGCCAGGTATGGGGGAAGACAGATGCAGGGGAGAGAAGCATCTACATTAGCTGTCCTGGCACTGTCCGATAGAAATAAAATGTAAACTTTAAAATTGTCTTTAATTGTGAAATATGCTAATTTTTAAGAGGTTATTTTGGAGAAAATTATTAAAAGTAAATTTTATATAAGCCAGCCACACATATAATCTTAAATTTTCTAGCAGCCATAATTTTTTTTTTTTTTTTTGTGGTACGCGGGCCTCCCACTGTTGTGGCCTCTCCCGTTGCGGAACACAGGCTCCAGACGCGCAGGCCCAGCGGCCATGGCTCACGGGCCTAGCCGCTCCACGGCAAGTGGGATCCCCCCGGACCGGGGCACGAACCCGTGTCCCCTGCATCGGCAGGCGGACTCCCAACCGCTGCGCCACCAGGGAAGCCCCATAATTTTTTAAAGTAAAAAGAAACAAGTGAAATTAATTTGAACAAGATGCCAAAAATATCATTTCAATATGTAATAAATATGAAAATATTAATGGGAAATAAAAAAGAAGAGGGAAAGCTCTACTTTACATTAGAATGCCAATGAATGAGTGTAGAAGAAATGATGAATTAGAAAATCACAATTTTGAAAGATCATAGAATAAGTAATTCATAATAAGTAAATCATATTGAGAAATAATTCATGATGAGAAATGGGATAATTACATAGTCTAAAGTATCTCTCCACAAAACACTTATAAGTTACTTATTAAGTAATAAGTATGGCATACTTACCAATTATCTTTACAGTGGAGAAACCTGGCAGACATCATTTTAACAAGTGTTAACAGTTAATATCACCAGTAAAGGGACAAATTGATATTGTGCACTTCCTATGATACGCTGAGAAGAACCCAGCATCGCTTCTGGGGTATTCCTGCAAAAAATGCATAAACTATGAGTAAATATTAGACAAATCCAAATTGAGGGGCATTTTACAAATAAATAGCCTGTACTCTTCAAGAAAGACAAGGAGCCTGAGGAACTATTCCTAACTGAAGGAGACTGAAGAGATATAACAGCTAAATGCAGGATTGGATCCTGTACTGGTAAGAGACAGTATTGGGACAAGAGGCAAAATTTGAATAGAGCTTATAGATTAGATGGTAATATTGGACTGATGTTAATTGTCTCATTTTGATGGTTGTACTGTGGTTATATACGAGAGTGTCCTAGGTTTTTTTGGGTTTTTTTTGCCTGCTCTGCGTGGCTTGTGGGATCTTAGTAGTTCCCCAACCAAAGATTGAACCCGGGCCCCGGCAGTGCAAGCCCTGAGTCCTAACCACTGGATGCCAGGGAATTCCCAGAGAGTGCCCTTGTTTTTATGAAATACACCCTGAAGTATTCAGGGTTAATGGGTCATCAATTCTGCAACTTATTCTCAATGATTTAGAAATATTTACAGTTGGGGAATCTGGATGAAGTGTACACAAGAGCTCTTTGTACTATTTTTGCAACTTGATGTGAATTCTAAATCATTTTTTTTTTATGGAAAAAAGAAACATAGGGAGGAAGGAAGAAAAAGCTAAGTAAGTCTGGAGGTTCTGCATGCATCCTCTCTTTCCTTGGAGCCAGAGTTGAATCATGGAGTATCAACCTCCAGGAGAGGGCAGCAGATCTCATGGTGGTGTGGTTGTAGCCTTTGGTCATAATCTGTTATTATTTCTTTTTTAATGTTAACATGGTCACATTTTTACTTCTTTAATTTGAATCTAGCATCTTCTTGGCTTCAGCTGGGGATTCATATAACCGATGTATATAATTTAATTAATATACGGATGTCTAGGAGTTAAGACTTAGTGAATCTTTTTTTAAAAAAAATAAATTTATTTATTTATTTTTGGCTGTGTTAGATCTTTGTTGCTGCGCACAGGCTTTCTCTAGTTGCGGCACGCAGGGACTACTCTTCGTTGCGTTGCACGTACTTCTCATTGAGGTGACTTCTCTTTGTTGCAGAGCACGGGCTCTAGGCGCACAGGCTTCAGTAGTTGTGGCACATAGGCTCAGTAGTTGTGGCTCATGGGCTGTAGAGCACAGGCTCAGTAGTTGTGGCGCACGGTCTTAGTTGCTCTGCAGCATGTGGGATCTTCCCGGACCAGGGCTTGAACCCGTGTCCCCTGCATTGGCAGGCGGATTCTTAACCATTGCACCACCAGGGAAGTCCAAGACTTAGTGAATCTTTACTTGATATTCTTGATATGTTCTTCGTATTTTCTTACAGTAAGCTTGTACATTCATGATATATAAAGTCAAGATTATTACATGTTGTGTCTTAATATTTTTATTTGTAAAGATTATATTCGTCTATTTTTATAAATTAGATGTAATGTACACTGTCTGAAAATAGAATTAATTGTTATGCTTATAATTATTTTGTCTAAAACTTCTTTTTGGATTGACTTCATTATCTTGTTTTGCATGCCACAAAAACAACTAAATTTCCTTGTCATCTGTGTAATTCTTGTACAGTAATGCATTCTTTTTTTTTTAATAAATTTAAAAAATTTTTGGCTGTGTTGGGTCTTCATTGCTGCACGCGGGCTTTCTCTAGTTGGGGCGAGTGGGGGCTTCTCTTGTTGCAGAGCACGGGCTCTAGGTGCTCGGGCTTCAATAGTTGTGGCACGCGGGCTCAGTAGCTGTGGCATGTGGGGTCAGTAGTTGTGGCTCATGGGCTCTAGAGCGCAGGCTCAGTAGTTGTGGCATGCAGGCTTAGTTGCTCTGCGGCATGTGGGATCTTCCCAGACCAGGGCTCGAACCCGTGTCCCCTGTTTTGGCAGGCGGATTCTTAACCACTGCGCCACCGGGGAAGCCCAGTAATGCATTCTTATCAGACCTTTCACTTTTGAAAATTATTAGTAATAAGCCAGTAAGCTAACTACAGCCATTTAAAGTCATCTGCAGACAGTGTTTTATTTGATGCTTCCCTGAAAGCGTGATGATCTACTGCAGGCCAGAGTACTTTGTCTTCAACAAAGGAATGTCTCAGTGTCCTGTGGAAAAGGACTGTGCCATATACTTTGGGGTACAGGCTTCTGATGGCACCACTTAAACAACTTTGAGCCCATGCTAATGGACTGAGCAGGATTTCTAGAACTGTAGTCCAGAGGCCCATGGGTTCATGAGACTGCTAGCCTGAGATATAGTGAAACAAGAATTAATTACATAAGACTGAATGAACTCATGAAGGATGATTACAGTTTTTGTTTGAACTATTGTTGATATTTTTTGTAACGT
Organism: Physeter macrocephalus; assembly: GCF_002837175.3. Lineage (NCBI taxonomy): Eukaryota > Metazoa > Chordata > Mammalia > Artiodactyla > Physeteridae > Physeter > Physeter macrocephalus. The sequence continues at coordinate 76,935,301 of NC_041214.2, read as the reverse complement.
TCTATTTTCTGGATATTTGAGGAAAACCTTTTTCTCTCCTGTTAAGCTAGCTATATCTCATAATTCAGTAATTATAACTCTGGGTTTTTTTTTTTGACTCTGCTTTTGTAAACTGAAATGAAATATTTGTAAATGATACCTTTCTCCTTGCCTGACCCCTTCAGAATTTGGAAACTCTTGTTGAATATTCTTAATTTCATGACATGTAATGATCATATTTTCATAACAATATGGTTACTGGCATAGATTTAGTAAGAATCTGTTTCCTTTTTACCAAGACATAATTGGAAATATTGATTATACAACCAAGGCTATGCCTGGAATGTTATGTTTGAGAATGATGCTCATTCAATCAAACGTGGTCAGACACTTCTAAGGAGCTAAGGTTGACTTTATGGAGGCAATGCTTACAACCCTTCTAGGAAAACTGGCTGCTACGTGGCTTACAGGGTTACCAGCTTCTAGGTAGGTAAGGCCAGCTTCTGCCAGACTCAGGAATCTTAGGTCTTCAAGAACAGAGGAATTCACCCAGTGGGTACTACAGGTGAAAACTGGTGGTGAGTTCTTGGTGCATCTACCTAGCCTCAAGAGGCTTTTAAAAGTCAAATTTGAGATTTTTTGAAAACTTACAGCAAAGCAAACTTAAGAACGCCTAAATGGCAGATTATCTTTTTGCACCAATGTAAACAGTGAAGACAAATGTTATGAGACCAGCCTTATTTTGTGATCAAGAATAATCTTCTGCTGAGATTATTTTTTATTAAAAGGGAGGAGATTATAGAAAAAAAAAATTGTACTTCAATGCGAAACTATGCATTGTCTTGAGTAAGAGTTCCCAGCTCTCTGATTCTAGCTCTGTTAATTGCCTTTGAATTATTTTGCAGCTCTTTTTAAATTGCAGGTAACTGAGGAATATTGTCAAAGACAAAATCAAACAATTAAGAAGGTTGACTTTATTCAGGCTGTTGCAATAGGGAGATCACCCAGATCCGTGGATCAGAGTACCTCGGCAGGGTGGTTTTACTTAGACTTTTTTATAGATAGAAGCAGACAAGTTATAGGTGGAATGATTTACAGTTGAGATTGTTTTGTTATCAGGGAAAGTCTCAGTCAGTTGAGCAGGAAATGTTTACCTCTGTGTCTAGCTAGTTTCAGGGGATAAACAGTGCTAATCTCAGTTAATCATTTATGTGACAAAGAGTGGTAGTTGGAGACTGTGTGCCTGGCCTTGTTGTTGGGGTCTGGACCAAAGGGGAAAAGTTCGTGACTGGCCTTCTTACAGGTAAACAAAGGAGAGGTAAGAAAGAGTAGACAGTGCGTCTTATCTAAGTCCCTGGGGGAAGAGTGGTTCTTTGCAGTCAGTCATTTCCCGGAACACAAAAGGGTGCGGAGATTTCAGAAAGCAAAAGAGTGGGAGGTGGGCTTCTTAACCATTGTTGTTTTCTGGGAGCACAGGGCTCAGGTAAAGTTCAATATTGTCAAAATGCAAGCTCAATCGCTTCCTACAGAGTTCCAGTGGACTTCTTTCTCCCTCTTGTTGAAAAATTGCCCTTATTTGCAATTCAGTATCTTTTCTCCATATAGATTTGTGCTTCTTGACTTTTGAACCAGTTATAACATCTGCCTGGTTCTCTCGTATCTTATGAGTTCAATCAATTCTTTTTTTAAAATTTATTTATTTTTATTTTTATTGAGGTAACTGATTTATAACATGTTTCATGTATACAACATTATATTTCTACTTCTGTATACTCTACCTTGTGCTCACCACCAAAAGTTTAGCTTCCGTCTGTCACTGTAAAGTTGATCCCCTTTACCGATTTTGCCCTCCCTTTCCCCCCCACCCCTTCCCCCCTGGTAACCACTACTCCGTTCTCTATATCTACATGTTTGTTTTTGTTTGGTTTGCTTTCTTCATTTATTTTGGTTATTAGTTTTTTATATTCCAAATATGAGTGAAATCATCACATATTTGTCTTTCTCTGTCTGACTTATTTCACTTAGCATAGTACCCTCAAAGTCTCTCTATATTGTCACAAATGGCAAGATTTCATCTTTTTTTATGGCTGAGTAATACTCCATTATATATATATATGTATACATATTATATGTATAAGACATATGTATATACCACATCTTCTTTATCCACTCATCTGTTGATGGACACTTAGGTTGCTTCCATATCTTGGCTATTGTAAATAATGCTGTGATAAACATAGAGGAGCATGTATCTTTTCAAATTGTTATTTTTGTATTCCTTGGACACATACCCAGAAGTGGGATAGCTGGATCATATTGTAGTTCTATTCTTAATTTTTTGAGAAATCTCCATGCTGTCTTCCATAGTAGCTGCACAAATTTACATTCCCACCAACAGTGTATAAGGTTTTCCTCTTCTCCACATCCTCTCCAACACGTGTTGTTTCTTGTCTTTTTGATAAGAGCCAATCAGGCAGGCATGAGGTGACATCTCGTTGTGTTTTTGATTTGCAGTTCCCTAATAATTAGTGATGTTGAACATCTTTTCATATGCCTGTTGGCCATCCATACATCTTCTTTGAAAAAGTGTCTATTTAGCTCCTCTGCCCATTTTTAAATTGGGCTGTTTGGTTTTTTTGTGTTGAGTTGTATGAGTCCTTATTGGATATATCATTTGCAAATATCTTCTCCCATTCAGTAGGTTGTCTTTCGTTTTATTGATGGTTTCCTTTGCTGTGCAGAAGTTTTCTAATTTGATGTAGTCCCATTCGTTTATTTTTTGCTTTTTTTCCCCTTGCCTGAGGAGACATATCTAGAAAGATATTGCTAACACTGATGTCAAAGAGCTTAGTGGCTAGGTTTTCTTCTAGGATTTTTATGGTTTCAGGTCTTTCATTAAAGTCTTTAATGTAGTTTGAGTTATTTTTGGGGTATAGTGTGAGATAGTGGCCTAGTTTCACTTTTTTTTTGCATGTGACTGTCTAATTTTCCCAGCACCAGTTATTGAAGAGACTATCCTTTATCAATCGTATGTTCTTTGTTCCTTTGTTGCAAATTAATTGTCCACATATGCGTGGGTTTATTTCTGGGCTCTCAGTTCTGTTCCATTGATCTACGTATCTTTTTTTTTTTTGCCAATACCATGCTGTTTTGCCAATACCATGTTGCCAATACCATTACTATAGTTTGTAATATAGTCTGAAATCAAGGAATGTGATATCTCCAGCATTGTTCTTTTTTTTCAGGATTAGTTTGCCTATTCGGGATCTTTTGTAGCTTCATATACATTTTAGAAATTTTTCTTTTATTTCTGTGAAAAATGTCCTTGGGATTTTGATAGAGATTGTATTGAATCTGTAGATTGCTTTAGGTAATATGAACATTTTGACAATGTTAGTTTTCCAATCTGTGAACATGGAATATCTTTCCATTTCTTTGTGTCTCCTTTAATTTCTTTCAACACAATATCTTATAGTTCAGTGTTTAGGTCTTTCATCTCTGGTTAAACTTATTCCTAAGTATTTTATTCTTTTTGTTGCAATTGTAAATGAGATTGTTTTCTTAATTTCTCTTTCTACTAGCTAATTATTAGTGTATAGAAATGCAATAGATTTTTGTATATTGGTTTTGTATCCTGCAACTTTACTGTATTTGTTTATTATTTCTAATAGTTTTTTCAATGGAGTCTTTAGGATTTTCTGTATATAAAATCATGTCATCTGAAAATAGTGACAGTTTTACTTCTTCCTTTCCAATTATGATACCTTTTATTTCTTTTTCTTGCCTAATTGCTCTGGTTAAGACTTCCAATACTATGTTGAATGAGTGGCAAGATTGGGCAACCTTGCCTTGTTCCTGATGTTAGAGGGATAGCTTTCAATTTTTCACCATTGAGTATGATATCAGCTGTGAGTTTGTAATATATGGGCTTTATTATGTTGAGGTACATTCCTTCTATATGCATTTTATTGAGAGTTTTTAATCATAAATGGGTGTTCAATCTTGTCAAATGCTTTTCCTGCATTTATTGAGATGATCATATGGTTTTTATCCTTCCTTTTGTTAATGTGGTGTATCACATTGATCACTTTGTGGATGTTAAACCATCCTTACATCCCTGGAATAAATCCAACTTGATCATGGTGTGTGATCCTTCTAATGTATTGTTGTATTTGGTTTGCAAATATTTTGTTGAAGATTTTTGCACCTATCTTCATAAGATACATTGGCCTATAATTTTCTCTTTTTGTGTTGTCTTTGTCTGGTTTTGGTATCAGGGTGTTGTTGGCCTTGTAAAAGGACTTAGGAAGCATTCCCTCCTCTTAAATTTTTTTGGAAGAGTTTGAGAAGGATAGGTATTAAATCTTTTAATGTTTGGTAGAATTCACCTGTGAAGCTGTCTGGTCCTGGTCTTTTGTTTTTTGAGAGCTTTTTGATTACTGTTTCAATCTCTGTACTTGTGATCAGTCTCTTCAGATTTTCCATTTCTTCACGATTCAGTCTTGGAAGGTCGTACAATTCTAAGAATTTGTCTTTTTCTTCTAGGTTGTCCAGTTTGTTGTCATATAGCTATTCATAATATTCTCTTATAATCCTTTGTATTTCTGTGGTATCTGTTGTTATTTCTCCTCTTTCATTTATGATTTTACTTACCAGAACCGTCTCTCTTTTTCTCTTAGTGAGTCTAGCAAAAGGTTTGTCGATTGTGTTTATCTTTTCAAAGAACCAGCTCTTAGTTTCATTGGTCTTTTCTGTTGTCTTTTAAATCTCTATTTCATTTATTTCTGCTCTGATTTTTATTATTTTCTTCATTCCACTGACTTTGGGCTTCATTTGTTCTTCTTTTTCTTGTTCCTTTAGGTGTAAGATTAGATTGCTTATTTGAGAGTTTTCTTGCTTCTTTTTTTTTTTTTTTTGGTATGTGGGCCTCTCACTGTTGTGGCCTCTCCCGTTGCGGAGCACAGGCTCCGGACACACAGGCTCAGCAACCATGGCTCACGGGTCTAGCCGCTCCATGGCATGTGGGATCTTCCTGGACCAGGGCACGATCCTGTGTCCCCTGCATCAGCAGGTGGACTCTCAACCACTGCGCCACCAGGGAAGCCCTTCTTGTTTCTTGAGATAGGCTTGTGTTGCTATAAACTTCCCTCTTAGTACTGCTTTTGCTGTATCCCATAGATATTTTTAAAATTAATTAATTAATTAATTTATTTATTTTTGGCTGTGTTGGGTCTTTGTTGCTGCATGCAGGCTTTCTCTAGTTGTGGCAAACGGGGCTACTCTGCGTTGCGGTGTGCAGGCTTCTCATTGTGGTGGCTACTCTTGTTGCAGAGCATGTGCTCTAGGTGCATGGGCTTCCGTAGTTGCGGCCTGTGGGCTCAGTAGTTGTGGCTCATGGGCTCTAGAGCGTAGGCGCAGTAGTTGTGGCGCACGGGCTTAGTTGCTCCGCAGCATGTGGGATCTTCCCGGACCAGGGTTCGAACCTGTCTCCCCTGCATTGGCAGGCAGATTCTTAACCACTGTGCCACCAGGGAAGTCCCCTGTATCCCATAGATTTTGGTGTGTCAAATTTTCATTTTCATTGGTCTTCTGGTAATTTTTTATTTCTCCTTTGATTTCTTCATTGACCCATAGTTGTTCAGCATCATGTTGTTCAGTCTCCACATATTTGGGATTTTTTCCAAAAAATCCCTGGTGGTGCAGTAGTTAAGAATCCACCTGCCAATGCAGGGGACATGGGTTCAAGCCCTGGTCTGGGAAGATCCCATATGCTGCGGAGCAACTAAGCCCGTGTGCCACAACTACTGAGCCTGAGCTCTAGGACCCGTGAGCCACAATTACTGAGCCCACATGCCACAGCTACTGAAGCCTGCGTGCCTAGAGCTCATGCTCCACAACAAGAGAAGCCACCGTGATGAGAAGCCCATGCACCATAATGAAAAGTAACCCCCACTCTCCGCAACTAGAGAAAGCCCATGCGCGGCAACGAAGACCCAACACAGCCAAAATAAAAAATAAATAAATTAAAAAATCCTGTGGTTGATTTCTAGTTTCATACCATTGTGATTGGAAAATATGCTTGATATGATTTCAGTCTTCTTAAATTTATTGAGACTTGTTTTGTGTCTCAACATATGGTCTATCCTTGAGAAAGTTCCATGAGTACTTGAGAAGAATGTGTATTCTGTTGTATTTGGATGGAATTCTATACAAATCTTATTAAATCCATTTGGTCTAATGTTTCACTTAAGGTCATCATTTCCTTGTTGACTTTCTGTCTGGATGACCTACCCATTGATGTCAGTGGGGTGTTAAAATCCTCTACTGTTATTGTGTTGTTGTCAGTTTCTTCCCTTAGGTCTGTTAATAATTGTTTTATATACTTTTATGTTCCCATGTTAGGTGCATATATATTATCACTGTTATGTCTTCTTGATGAATTGTCCCCTTTATCATTATATATTGTCCATTTTTGTCTTTTTTTACCTTTTTTGGCTTGAAATCTATTTTGTCTGACATGAGTATGGCTACACTCATTTTCTTTTGGCTGCCATTTGCTTGGAGTATCATCTTCCATCCCTTCGCTTTTAGCCTATGTTTGTCTTTAGTGCTGAGGTGAGTCTCCTGGATGCAGCATATAGTTGGGTCTTGTTTTTTAATCCATCTAGCCACTCTCTTTTTTTTTAAATTAATTAATTAATTTATTAATTTATTTATTTATTTATTTTTGGCCGTTCTGGGTCTTCGTTGCTGCACGTGGGCTTTCTCTGGTTGCGGCGAGCAAGGGCTACTCTTTGTTGCGGTGCACAGGCTTCTCATTGTGGTAGCTTCTCTTGTTGCAGAGCATGGGCTCTAGGTGCATGGGCTTCAGTAGGTGTTGCACACAGGCTCAGTAGTTGTGGCTCACGGGTCCTAGAGCACAGGCTCAGTAGTTGTGGTGCACAGGCTTAGTTGCTCCACAGCATGTGGGATCTTCCCGGACTAGGGCTTGAACCCATGTCCCCTGCATTGGCAGGCGGATTCTTAACCACTGCACCACCAGGGAAGTCCCACTCTGTATCTTTTGATTGGTGAATTCAATCCATTTACATCTAGGGGGATTATTGATAGATGAGGCCTTAGTAATGCCATTTTCTCTTTTGTTTTCTGGTTGCTCTGTATCTCCATTGTTTCTTTTTTCTTTGTATTTCTGTCTGCCATTTTGGTTTGGTGGTTTTCTCAGTTTCCTCTTTTTTATGTTTTGTGTCTCTGCTCTGTATTATGTTTTGTGGTTACCTTGAGGTTTGTATAAAATGTCTCATAGCTAAAATGGTCCTTTTTCTGCAGATAGCATCTTATCTTCACTTGCCTATACAGGTTCCATCCTTTTTCTCTCCCACTTTTATGTTTTTTTTTTTCCTCAAACTATCTCTTTTTATGTTGTGAGTTTGTTACCAAATTGAAATAGCTAGAGTTATTTTTATGCTTTCCCCCCTTTAACCTTTTTCCTATAAAAAGTGTTTGCAAACCTATTCTGATAAAGATTTGCAATTTTCTAATTCTGTTTATCACCTTGCTCAAAATTCTGTTCTGTGTTCTTTTGTGTTCTTTTGCCTTTTTGTTTCTGGTAGAAGAGCTCATTTCAAAATTTTTTGTCAGGCAGGTCTAATGTTTATGAATTCCCTCAGCTTTTGTTTGTCTGGGAAAGTATTTCTCCTTCATATCTGAATGATAACTTTTCTGGACAGAGTATTCTTGGGTGACAGTTTTTATCCTTCAGAATTAAAAAAATGTCTTTCCACTCCCTCTTGGCCTGTGGAGTTTTTGCTGACAAATATGCTGATAGACTAATGGGGGTTCCTTTGTAGGTTACCATTCTTTTTTCCCTGGCTGTCTTTAAAAAACATTCTTTGTCATTGACATCTGACAATTTAAATACAATGTGTCTTGGAGAAGGTCTCTTGGCATTGAGGTAATTAGGTGTTCCCTTAGCTTCACGGACTTGTGTGTCCAGTTCTTTCCCTAGGTTTGGCAGGTTCTCAGCTATTATTTCTTTAAATAAACTCTCTGCTCCCTTTTCCCTCTCTTCTCCTTCTGGGATACTCATTACCCTAATGTTGCCCTTCCTAAAAGAGTCAGATTGCTCTTGTAGAATTTCCCTCATTTAAAAAATATCTTATTTCTCTTTCCTCTTCTACTTTTTTTATTTCTAGGTTTCTATCTTTGAGCTCAATAATTATCTCTTTCATATGGTCTGCTCTATTTCCATTGCTTTCTTATGCATCCTTATCTTGTTTATTAAGTTCTTTACCTCCAGCATTTCTGTTTGGTTCTTTTTTAGAGTTTCAGTCTCTTTGGTAAAGTATTCCTTCTGTTTGTTAATTTTATTCCTGAGCTCATTAAAACTACCTTTCTGAGTTTTCTTGTAGCTCATTGAGTTTCTTCATGACAGCTATTTTGAATTCTCTATCAGTTAGATTAGTATTCTGTGATTTTAAGTTTAATTTCTGGAGAATTGTCATTTTTCTTTTGGTGGTATAATGTGATCTGTGGCTTTTCATAGTACTTGATGAACTATTCCTCTGCCTGTGCCTTTGAAGTAGTGACAGGTTAGAAGTTAGAGGCCGTTCTCTTTTTCTAGTAGGTGGTGCTATGTTACAAGTTTTTGGTTTCTCTTACCTGGGCTGCCTTGGGTTTTATTTAGGAGTCAATGCTTTCCACTATCTCTGTAATAGGTGTGGCTCTGTGCCTTCATTATAGCTTCTCATGCCTCTGGGTTCGTTGCTGCTTTGCTTCTGCCAGTGCTGCTGTCGTTGCTTCCTGGCGCACTGGGATGATGGGCTCTTCCCTTGCCACTAGTTTCCCCTGAGTCACAGGATCTGCCCTGTCAGAGGAGGCCTAGGGAGAGGGGGGAGCCCAGATCACTCAGGCACCTCTGTCCTGGCTGGTGTTTTAAGCTTCACGGGCTCTGCCACTGCGAGTCTGGGGGCAAGGACCAGGAGCATGGGTGCCTCAGCAGCTGGAGGGACAGGGTCCCAGGCCCCACTGCTGCTGCTGCCCAGTTACCTGTGGCTGCCCGGGCTGCTGGAGTCGTGTGTTGCCTACCCTGCTGCTACCAAGTTCTCTGGGGCTGTGGACTCAACTGCCATGGCTGGAGGGCCAGGATTGCAGCCACTGACTCTGCTGTTCCCTCAGTTCTGCCTCTTGTATGTGTTCCAGTCCACCACCTTTAGATGTACAGATGTTTGGAATTCTCTGGTGTCCTGGTGTGTTGGGCAGAGGCACCTTTATTGAATTTTGGATGTCTTACTCGTTGTAGATTGAAGGGGAGAGGTCTGCCATGTTGCTGACATCACCCAGTCAATTCTTTAATACGTGTTCCTTTTTATATTTGTACGAGAGTCATGATTTTGCCTTATTTCTGAAAATTGTCTTTAAACAGTATAATCCCTAGAGTTTATTCAGATTTCACCAGTTATACACACATTCATTTGTGTGTGTGAACAAGCCAGTTTCGGAGGGTTCCAGTGAGAGGCAAGGAAATCATGAGAACTTTGGAAAGTCCAAAGGCTGATGTTGGCCACAGTGAAGACTGACACCCTGAGGTTAAGAGTTATCAGAGCGAAATGGGATAAATCTTTTGGTGGGGATCATTCTGGATACAGAGTCTAATACTTAGTTTTTCATTTTCAAGAATTATTATTTCTGCATTCCTTGGCCATGACCTGGATGTGTTAAAACATAGGATTAAGAGTTAGACAAAATTGGATTAAAAATGGTTCTACCACTTACTTGCTATATGATCCTGGGGAAGGATCTTATTCTCTTTCTACCTAGATGTCTAATGCTGATATCTGCCTCATAGAATTGTTGTGAGGATCAAATGAGATAAAGACTGTAATGGGCTTCGCATATAGAAAGTACAGTTGACCTTTGAACAACACAGGAATTAGGGGCACCCACCCTCCGAGTACTTGAAAATCTACTTGTAACTTATAGTGGACCCTCCATATCCATGGTTCCTCCATATCTGTGATTCTGCATCTGCAGATTCAACCAACCCCAGATTCAACCAACCTCGTATTGTGTAGTACTGCAGAATTTAATATTGAAAAGAATCTGTGTAAAAGTGGACCTGCTCAGTTCGAACCCATGTTATTCAAGGGTCAACTGTACTCAGTAAATGATAGCTATTATTATTAAAACAACTTTCTATGTTTAAACCAAGAAAAGGCCTTGGTTTAGACATAGAAAACTGCAGAAGCCACCATGTCTTTATTTTACTCTAGACCCATTAATACTCAAACAAGCAGAGTTCTTTCTCAACAAGGACAATGGAATAATAGTTCATCAAATCATCAACCTCAACAATAGGTCAATGATGAAAAGCACAGGTGCATGTTAGTTGATACGTGTTCTTTGTTTTCTTTGCAACTTTTATATTTCTTTTCATGTAAGAAAGGATTTATAAGGCTGTTCATATAAATGATTTTACAAATCAGAAAGAAAATCTGAAAATGTGTCCAAATTCTAGTCAGGAAAATGTGGGTAATGTGGGCATCTGTGCATAGTATGCTCTTCTGACGTATCCTAGGTCCACTAATGATCTCAGAGGGGTCTGAGTAGTGTCCCCACTAGAGGGTGGTGAGGGACTCCTGAAGGGCTGACAAATCCAAGTCCTTTCTTCAGGTCTTTCTTTCAGCTTTATGTATCACTAAGGACCTGCTAATTCAGGATTGCTAAAATGAGGCATTTGTAAACTAAAATTTGCACACTACTCAAGTGTCATCAGGATTCAACTATTGATTCATTCTACTAAGATCCTGTATTCTCTGGGAAAGTTAAAAGTCTCCTGCCTGCAAGCAGACACCCCCATGTTGGAATTCTCTCAGTTTCCAGGGCTTTTTTTATCAGTGCATTAGCAGCATTGACCTGAGGCGGTTGAGCTGCTATTACTGCTTTTTGATAATGAACTGGTAGCTTTGTTTCGTCATCATCTATTCAGTGTCATGTAAATAGTTTGATTTCCCCCTTCAGGGTGTTGCAATGCATATTTGCATCAAAAGTAGCTTTGTTTTTAAGAAAAAAGTAGTTTTGCTTTCTGGTTCAGGTATCTATACCTTATTGTTAAAGTGGACGTATACAAATTTTAAATCTACTTGTGTAGTGACACTACATTGGTGATGTACTTTCAGAGAGTGTAAACCAGTTAAATAACTTGTAATATAATATCAAGACAAATATAATAAAAATATTGCCTATTTTAAAGTTTATAGGGCATTGTTTTCTGATTAAAAAGACTCAGGTAAACTCATATTCTCTTATATAGTACATAGTAAACAAATTCACATGTAATTATAGCAACAAGTTTGCTGCAACTTTTAATTTTATTCCTTTTCAATTCTATATTATCACTGGTTGTTTTTTGAGTGAGGCATTATGCATGGGTGAGTAAAATAGATTCCATGATCAAAACCATTTGAAAGATACTTTTCTAAATTCTTTGATGGGATTATAAATGCTTACCCTCACAATCCTTAAACATTACATAATAGCAACAAAATAACCAACATGGGACTCTCCCTCCAATTTCTCACCTTGCACATCCAGAGATCCTGGCTACCTTGACCTGCTTCCATAAATGTAGAGCCTGTCTATTATGCTTCATCCTGACCTCTTCTGATGAATAAATACATCAGGATGATATCCCAGGACACATCTCATCATTATCTTATCATTCATTTCTCAGCTGGCACACATGTCATTTTCTCAGGGAGGCCTTCCTGGAACATACTGTTAACCTGTGTGTCATCTCTGTCCTATTACCTTGTTTATTTATTTTAGAACAGTTATCATTGTATCAAATCATCAGTCTCCTCCTGTCTCCTCCTCGATCTCCTCCTCGATCTCCTCCTGTCTGTCTTATTCATTGCCATATCCCCAGCGCTTAAAAAAAATGTCTAGAACATAAGTAAGCACTAAGTGAAGATTGGCTAAACAATGAATGAGTGCTTTACTCATTCATTCATTCCATGTTGCTGTTCTGTGGACCAGATGACTGGAAGGTCCATGGAGGCAGAAGCTCTCATTTAAGCCTGATGGCATGTTGCATGTACAGGAGGTCCACCTGCCAGCTGACCAGTGGGGATTATCAGCTACCCCAGCCCTGTATTTTCTTCTTCAATTGCAGAAATTGAAGCAGGGCTGCTGTTTTTCATTGCATCCCCCAACCTCCTCCATCCCCATGAGAAATAGTCCAAAGCTCTGGAAACTCATCTTAGGTGTATTGTCTGAATCCCCATATCCTATCAAGGAGTACTGAGCTGGTCTGGCTGTGAGGGTTTCATATAATTAGAAATGGTGGAAGCTGTGTGTGAGCTGAAGCTGTGAGTGATGTCAACATCAAGAAAGCATGTAGAGCTGATAGGTGGGTGGGGAGCTGAGGTCCTTGAGCCCTGGTGATTCATCCGAAGGTAGAGGAGGGCCAGGGCAGACACTGATGAAAGTTGAATATATGGATCTGGGAATCAGAGAGTCTGGGAGGTGACAGTGGGGGAGCAGTGGAATGAGAGAATAAGCCAGAAGTGGTGAACAGAGAGAATTTTGTGGGGGGTTATTTATTTTTTGTTGTTGTTTAATTCCTTTATTGAGATATAATTTACATACCATAAAATTCACCCATTTGAAGCACACAATTCAATGGTTTTTAGTATATTTTCAGAGTTATGCAATCATCACCACAGTCTAATTTTAGAACATTTTAAAAAATCATCCCCCAAAGAAATCCTGTACTCATTAGCAGCCATTCCTCTTTCACCTACCCTGTTCCCCACTAAGTCCTAGGCAACCACTAATTTACTTTCTGCTTCTATGAATTAGCATGTTCTGGACATTTCATATAAATGGGATTATATACTATGTGGTCTTTTGTGACTGGTTTTTCTTTTACTTAGCATGTTTTTAATGTTCATCTATGCTGTAGCCTATATCATGTGCTTCATTTCTTTTTATGGCCAAATAATATCCCACTGTATGGATATATAACATCTTATGTATTCATTCATCAGTTGATAGACATTTGGGTTGTTTCCACTTTTTGGCTATTATGAACAATGTCACTATGAACATTTGAATACAAGTTTTTGTGTGAACATATGTTTTCATTCTCCTGGGTATATATCTAGGAATGGAATTGCTAGATCATATAGTAATTCTGTGTTCAACACTTTGAGGAACTGCCAAGCTGTTTGCTAAAGTCTGCACCATTTGCATTCTGCTGGGGACCATTTCTGGCAGATGGTTTTATGAGTTTGTTCTGGACACTCAAGTCCCCTGAGTACCACGAGAATGAGTGTGTTGGGATTCTGCTTGGATCCCACTATTTAACTATTGCTGCACAAACCCCTGGATCCCATGAGGCCCATTTGCTATGATTTTACCTATATGTAACCCCAGAGGTGTATTGTGATCAGTGAGTCCTCTCAGGCCTCATGTCCCTCCATCTGTTCATACATTCTGTTCACTGCCTTCTCCACATGAAGCTCTCCTAACCTCTAGCCCAGTAGTTTCAACTCTGGCTGCACATTAGAATCTCATGGGGAGCTTTCAAATGCACCAAAGCCGTGGCCCATGCCAAAGGTTCTGATTTCATTGGTCTGGGGTAAAGCCTGGGTATTAGGATTATTTGAAAATCTCCTCAGATGATTCTAACGTGCAGCCAGGATTGAGAGCCATTGCTCCAGCTAGAGGAATCCTTTCTCCTTTGAACTCTATAGCAGTTTCTCTCTCTCTCTCTCTTTTTTTGGCCATGTGGCGCTCTTGCAGGATCTTAGTTCCCCGACCAGGGATCGAACCTGGGCCCCGGCAGTGAGAGCACCAAGTCCTAACCACTGGACCACCAGGGAATTCCTGCAGTTTCTCTTTATAATGGTGCTCAACAAAGCTTCAAAAACATGTTCTACATTTCACTGAAATTATTTACATATGTATTTTAGTTCTCCAGCTGTGCCACAAGCTCTTTGAGGACAGACACTGTGTTTGATTCCTCAAGTCTCCCACAGGGTTACCCAAGGACATTTGTTTATCGCCTCACCTGGGCTCAATAAACATTCATTAAGCGCACACCCGAAATGTATCCCTGAAGAAAAGAACTAAAAATAGCAAGAACTGCATGACTTTGGGCCAGTTACATAACCTCTGAGCCTCTCGTAAAAGACTGGGTTACAGCAGTCTCCAGCTGGCATTATTGTGGAACAATGCACAGGACCCAGCCCAGCAGGAAGTTATCATGAGGTCTAACTTGGCCACCCTCCTAAACTTGCAGCCCCTCCGCACATTTCCCATTCTGCCTTCCCTGATTTGCTTTTTCTCCTTGGCACTTAGCACATACTCTGTATTTCTCTCACTTATCTTCTTTACTGTCAGTCTCCACCCACCCCCAATGTAAGCTCCGTGTGGATAGAGATTTTTGCCAGTTTGGTTCACTGCTGTATCTTCACAATTCAGAACAGTGCCTCGCAGGTAGTAGATGCTCAATAAATATTTATTAAAACAATAAATAAATATTTCAGCCTATTTTTCAAGAGGTTTAATCCCTGTCCTCTAGTCCAGCAACATGAATTACTTTTTGGTAAATATTTGTAGTCTTTATTATAAAGCCTTCCTTTTCCAGTAAAAAAATGATATTTCTAACATAAACATGTATATTCTGAATTCACTGTGTTTTGGAAATATAATGTCAGTTCTGAGAGAGTCGGCAGTAGTTCTGTTTAAGCCCTGGGAAGGCTGGAGCAGGGATCACGGGCACATTTCTGGGACTGTTGTATGTGGACCGGAGCAGAGGAACAGGGCCTGGGATGGTTAGTTGAAGCCAGGGAAACCTGAACACCAGGTGTTCTTGCACCATTAGAACGCTACTCCTAGGTGTTCCAGAGGATGATGACCGTGGTGATGGAGGTGGCCAAGAAAAGCAGGTAGATGCGGAAGAGCAGGGTGTCCATCATGTGGCTGAAATACACCCACAGGTCAGCTAGCCGGGCCCTTGTCCATCCTGAACCACCATTCAGTTCTGCCTCTCTGGGTCCCAGCTCCTTCCCTCCCAATTCCCCTGGCTCCTTCTGTCCTGTGGAGAGGGCAGAGACTCAGCTGTGAAGTGGGAAGGAGACAGGATTAGAGAAATGGGAAGTCGGGCCCAGTGCAGAGAGTGTGGGCAGTGCAAACTTCTTTTACCAGACAGGTGGGTGGGTGTGAGGCCCAGGCCCACATCCTCCATCCAGAGAGCAGCAGGGCAGCATTTCCTTGGGCTGGTGCAGTGTAGAAGCAGGGAACAGAGCCAGCGAGGCCTGGGTGGGGGCTGGGTGGTGGCCAGGTGCAGCAGGTAGGTGATGAAGATGGTCTCCAGCAGGCTGACCACCATCAGTGACAGAGACAGGGCAAAGTAGACACCTGGGTGGTGGGAAGGAGCACACCTGAGTGAGTCAGGTCCAGAGTAACCACCAAGCCCCCCTTTTTTCTGTCTCACACACCGAGCCCTTTCTAAGATGACCACTGTCTCCCTCTGCTGCCTCAGCAGATCTAGCCAGTTCACCCGCCTACCCTGCCTCCTTTTTTTTTTCTTTTTTCATTTTTCAACAGTAGGGTGGGGGCCATACTGATGAGGGAGGTGCCACTGGCAGGGAGTAAGTCATTCATCATGAACAGGAAGACGTTGTAGCCCAGCAGGAGTGTCATCTTGAATGGGGCACGGTTCTCGCTTTCTACTGGCAGGAAGAAGCTGAGGGCATCGATGGTGATCAGAAAGCTACTGGGCACCAGGAGGTTTATGACATAGAGGCTGGGCCTGCACCTGATGGCCACCTGGTGGAGAGGAGAGAGCAGAGAACCAGGTGAATCTCGAAGAGAAACCAAGAGATGATTCCAGACTCTTCCTTTCTTGATGTCCTCACTCCAGCAGGGGCTCTTTCTGGGGCTGGATGAGGAGCAGCTTTCATATGACTAATAGAACTCCCCCATACCCACCAAAGAAAACCTAGGCCAGAGCTGGCAGGTTCAGAGAGGGGGACTTCTTTGGGGGACTTGGGAGAGAGGAACGCTATGAGGGTTATGGTGCCCAGGGACTTTCTGGTCTTAGGGCAAGAGGTGAGAGGCTCTGAGATTTAGAAGTGTACGATGAGAAAGATATGGAGGATGGACAGCCATGCCAGAATCTCTGGCCTTACATAGAACATGATCTGGTCAAAAAGACTGGAGCCCACAGATATCTTCGGGGTGGCCTTGTTGATGCCCAGGAGCTCCCACTCCCCTTGTGTGTGGCCAATGTCACGCGAGGTGTCTGTTATCTCCCACACTTCCTTGTCCATGCCCAGCAACATGTTTTCCTCTGCAGGGGAGACAGACACTCACTCAGCACACATCTGCTCAGCACCTACTCTGTGTGGGGCTCAGAGACGTGATTCAACAACTGCTTTAGCTACCTCTTTCAGACAGTCCTGTAATGTGACTTCCTTGCTGCCCAATTGCCTTCTTTCAATTCTGGGCTTTCTCAGGAAGTCTTGTTCTCTCTTAAGTTCAACTTCCCCTACCCCACCATCCATACACCCCCAATTAGCAAATACTCCACTGTCCCTTTTTATACATTAAAAAAAATGACTTTGCCTCTGAGTGCTTTTTTGTTGCCCCACGGTTGATCTCGGTTTACCCCGTGCCAGAACCGCCACTGCAACTCCCCTGTGTAGAAGAAAGAGCTAAAAGTGAGGGTGCAGTTCTGGTCAAAAGAGAAGTAGATGTCCAGGCTACAGATGCTGGTCACCTGCATCAGTTTGTTGTACACTACGCGACCTTCATTAGTCACACAGGCGGAGAGGCCATCCAGAGTGTGATCCACATCATCGCTAAGTGGTGGAAGGGGAGGGGGGGCAGATGCTCTGGGTTTCACATCAGTTTACGTTTTGCTCTTGAGGCAGGGCTTCCCAATGCTGCCGCTCCGCCATCTTTTCTCCCTACTGCTTTCTCATTTCTAGCGGAGAAGTTGATGAGCTGTGGTTGTGCTCCTCTCTGAAATAAGTTTTCAGTGGTCCCGCTGAATGGGTTTGCCCTGCAGTGCCCTTGCCTGCTCCTTGCAGAAGGGTCTTCCCCCGGCTTTTCCCAGCCCTGATACCCACGATTCCACGATGAAGATGTCTCGGAGCCACAGGTTCTCAGCTGTCACGGTGAGTTTATTGATCTCACCACATTCTTCTGGATCCCAGCTGATGAATGGGTGACTCCAGATCTAGGGCATAGGGCCCAGAGGGATGGTTATGGCTGAAACCTGGAACTGGTTTATGTCAGCATCTCCTGCCCTTCCAGTCCCTTAAAAATATATGTATCTATTTTTTTTCTAAATGTATGTACTATGGGCATATGATAAAACTTCAACAATTCCAGAAAGATATAATATAAAGAATAATTTTTTCCCTCCTTAATTCAGTCCAACTCAGTTCATATCCCCAACTCAGGTCCATTATTAACAGTTTTTTATATATCATTCTAGAAAAAAATATATTCCAGCATTCATTTTTTACACAGAATGATACTGTGCACATTGTTGTGCATGTTGCTTTTTTGTTTTGTTTTGGTCTTTTTTTTTGGCCACACCGTGCAGCATGAGGGATCTTAGTTCCCCGACCAGGAATGGAACCTGTGCCCCCTGCAGTGGCAGTGCGGAGTCCTAACCACTGGACCACCAGGGAATTCTCTATGAGGTTTTTTTTTTTTTTTTTTTAGACCACATTTCCTTTTAAACTCTGATTCCTCTTCTCTTTCTGGTGATAATGTCCCTCTTCTCTAGCTAACAAAGTCTTACTGGCCTTTCACTTCCTGCTCACGGGAAATCTTAAGCTGGGTGCTGGATACATTTGGACCTTGAAGCTTACTTAGGGGCTTCCAACTGTGCTGCCCTCCATCTTTCTGTTTATTCCATCTGAATTTCAAAGTTGATTGGCAGCCCAGAAAGCTATTTGTCACCAGCACTGGCCCCATTCTGGTTGGCTTGGTGTATTTCCTTGGGCACTGTCAATTTCAACAAATGTGATTTTTGCAAACAAAGCCAGAAAATCAGGCAAGGAGAAAGAGAGAAGAAGAAAGCTGAGCTTGCATACCAACTTTAACCACAGAAATGTCATCAGCAGCTGAAGTTGTGCATCCTGACCAAAAAATCCGCATCCAGGATCATTAATGCCATGAAATCAGGTCCTATTCTACCTCCTTCCTTTCTTTCCTAAGTGGTCCCATGTGACAGTTCAGCTTTTCAATCACAAGTCTCAAAAGAAAGTAGTTCAGAAAAATGCAGGTTGCATGGAAAATATAGGGGAAAAAACAGCATGGGGGCCCATTGGGAATGTTTTCTTAGTATAATATTCCTTTAAGGGCAGGACTCAATGACAAACGTTACCTGCAGAAATGTCACAGCAGCATTCCCCTTCATGTCTCTCCACCCCATAGGATGGACATTTAACTTGTACAGAATTCATTCACGGGACTCTTTGCTCACTACTGGACAGGTGCAGTGTTGGATTGACAGGGTAAAGAGTTCTTGTTTCCTATTAGCAGGGTATGGAAAGAATGTTATCAGTCAAAACTCACCACTTTGAGGATGGCAGACAGGGTGAAGGAGATGTTGATATGAGTGGGGATGCTGTAGTTGATGACTGGGCGGAAGTCCTTCTGGTTAAATATAGCCTGGAAGACAGCAGGGTCTATGCCACGCTGGTCAAAGACTGAACAATTGATGCTGAAAGTGTTTGCCCTTCCTGTATAGAGTAGAGACCCCGTGAGATGGGAATAGGGCTTTTGTGTTTCCTAAGTGAGAGGAGTGCCAGGTCTGGGACCCTAGAGCCTCTCTGCAGAGAAAGAAAATGTGGACATGGGGTGGGCATGTGAACCCCTCCTTCTTAGGCCAAGATTCCCGAATGCCAAGTTCTTCCTGCCAGGGCTGTTGGGGGTGCTGGTCTGGTCTGGTAGGCAAATGATGGAAGTTGATGTGGTGAGCTGAGTCAGGGCTCAGCTCTTTCTTCCTGTGATTTTGCTCCCATATAAAGCCTACCCAAATCTGTATGCAGACTGCCTCTCTGGAGAGGCCTATTCCTTCCATAGTCATAACCCTAAAGTTTTGGCCTTTGTCTGACCATACATTTTTCTCTCTAGCTCTATTGTGATTCTTCCTCATAGACACTGAACAAAATTCCCCTAAAATTTTGTTTCTCAGTGTTCCCTTCCCACTTTCATGTTTTCTCATTTCCTGAAAGGAAAAGTTTGGAGAGAAGTAAACATGAGTGTGATGTAAAACATGTGGGAACTTAAGAAATGTTTTATTCAATGTAAATTTATCGACTACCTACACTGTTCTGTGCTCTGTGCCCTTCTCAAACCCAGTGACTTCCTCTAAGATCTGTGGGAGCCATTTTCATCATCACCATCTTGAAAAGATCTCATTGCTCATCTACCATGTGACTGGTGGAGCTATGTGACGAAACGTAAAAGCCCTTCTACCCACCTCACCCACACGCCAACCGCAGGTGACTCTGGTTATTCCTGTAGCTGAGCCCAGCAAGTTCTTCCCCATGCCTCGTCTACTGTCTCTTAACTCATAAGGTACATCTCCAGACTAAGGAGAAACATGTCTGGGGGGAAGCAAACATTGTCCTTTTCCCTCCACATTACCTCCTCTACAAGATCTTCCCAAGTGAGGTGGGAAAGGAGTTATATTATTCTTAACAGGACCCAAACGGCCCTGTTCATAGTTACTAATCTTGGTATAAAGGAAGAGTTGAACATTATAAAGGGGTGGAATCAGAGAGGTGGTAAAATGGAAGGCAGACAATTTGGTAGATGTCTGTGCAGGCAAATGAGACGGGCACTGTGCGTACTGATCAGTGAAATGGGTGTTTCATCTGTTTCCCAAAGGAAACCAAAATATAGATACTACAGAGAAAAGAAATGTATAACCCAGTTATTTTAGATGCTTTCTAGTTCTGGGGAATGAGGGGGTTTCTGGAATTTTCCCAGAACAGTATTCCCCTCTTTCCCTGTTCTTGCCCTGTCTTACCTTGAAGCAGAAGGCTGACAGGGAGGCAGAGGAGGAATCCCCCTGTGGTGGGCCACACCCCTTCCATCCTCCTCTTCTGGACTCTTCTCTGGGGACTCACCAGGAACCCCCAAACTCTGGAGCTTAAAGGAGCCCAGACCACACCTTGGTTCCTGGTTTTGAATACTGCTCATGACAGGTAACCACTCCCTGGTGAGAGGCTGTGGCCAGAGAAGTCACAGCAGAGTGTCCTGCTTTGCCCCTGTCCAGGTATGCCTTCTGGGCTCCAGGCAGGGAGGAAGTTAGGCCAAGACTAGGGGAGAAGTACCTGTTTAGCTGCCTTGTCTAGATAAGTGGTTTAAATTTGAGTAACAAGGACCTTTCAGGAAAACTGGGGGACTTGGGAGATGGGGCAGGTGAGGCCATTGATAAAGGTCGCCTCAGGTCCTTCTGGAACTAACTGTGCCTCAGAGAAAGTGCATGGACCACCAGGAAGGGATGGGTATGGTCTCTTGTGGCGGGGACACTTGCTGATTTCACAAAGCAAGAACATGTAATTATTTTGTTGCAGACCTAGAAATATATCCTCTATCCAACTGTGAACATTAGGGATTACTGTCAATACTTAGTTAAGAAGCTTGCTTGAGAGGTTAAGCTCCTTTGTAAAAAATTAATTAATTTTATTTTATTTATTTTTGGCTGTATTGGGTCTTCATTGCTGTGCGTGGGTTTTCTCTAGTAGTGGTGAACGGGGACTACTTTTTTTGCAGTGTGCAGGCCTCTCATTGCGGTGGCTTCTCTTGTTGCGGAACACAGGCTCTAGGTGCATGGGCTAGTAGTTGTGGCACGCGGGCTCAGTAGTTGTGGCTCGCAGGCTGTAGAACGCAGGCTCAGTAGCTGTGGCACACGGGCTTAGTTGCTCCGCGGCATGTGGGATCTTCCTGGACCAAGGCTCGAACCCGTGTCCCCTGCATTGGCAGGTGGATTCTTAACCACTGAGCCACCAGGGAAGCCCTAAGCTCCTTTTTTGAGACATAAGCCTATCAGAACTCTGTCCCCGCAGCTAGCACCACAGTACAGAACTGCGTCATCCCTTGTATGTACTGTTGGAATAGCTTCTTCATAAAGTTTCCTCTACCTAGTTTCCCCCAACCTAATCCTTTATTTTGCCATTCTCCTAAAACAGAACTCTCCCACTTACCCTTCCTTATCTAATGTCTGTAAAGGCCTGTAGCCCTGGCGCCATCAGGTAATGTGTGTGAGTAGAAAAATCATTTGGAGGTTTGTGTGTGTATGTCTGAAAGCTCCCTGGATGGTTCTGGATCACACTCACATTATTGAAAACCTTTGGGATGGGCTATATTGAGATACCACAATCAGGATATTGCTATTGCTATTGATACACTCATGATACAGAACATTAACACCAGGATTCTTTCATGTCACCCTTTTCTAGCTACAACTACCTCCCTCCCCATTCTTCTACCACCTGGCAACCATTCATTTGTTCTCCATTTCTATAATTTTGTCATTTCAAGAATGTTATATAGATCAAATCATGCAGATGTAACCTTTTGGGATTGGCTTTTTTCATTCAACAAAATTCTCTGGAGATCCATCCACATTGCTGCCTATATAAGTACTCACCCCTTTTACATTGCTGAGTGGTAGCCCATGGTATGGATGTACCACAGTTTGTTTTTTCACCTGGTGAAGGACTTCTGAGTTTTAAGGGAAAACACTTATTTCCTCTGTTTTACTCACAACACTTTGGACACCAAATGTGTGGGTTTTTTTCCCCCCTCATACCAAGCAATTCTGACATTAACTACCCAGAGTTAGTGCAGATCCCACAGGTAAAAGTCTCATTCCCACAAGACTGCCCCCTTCTTCAGATGCCAATCACAAACCCAGGCCTCCCATACTTCTGAACAACTGACTATAAATTGGGGGTTCCCACAACCCCATCCTCAGGTTTGATAGTTTACTATAATGGCTCATAGAACTCATGGAAACACTTGTGTTTACTGGTTTATTATACAGTATATAATAAAGGATACAGATAAATAGCCAGATGAAAAGACATACAGGGCAAGGTCTGGAAGGGTCCTGAGCACGGGAACTTCTGTCCCTGTGGCGTTGGGGTGTGCCACCCTCCCAGCACGTGGCTGTATTCGTCAATCCAGGAGCTCTCCAAACTCCATAGTTCAGGATTTCTTATGGAAGCTTCATTACATGGGCATGATTGATTATTAACTCAATCTCCAGCTCCTCTCCTCTCTTCAGAGGATGGGGATTGGAGCTTCTAATCATGACTTTGTCTTTCTAGTGACCAGTCCCCATCCTGAAGCTATCCAGGAGTCCACCAGAAGTCACCTCAGGAGAGCAAAAAGTGCTCCTATCATCCAGGAAATTCAAGGGATTTAGGAGGTCTGTGTCAGGAACCAGGATCAAAGACCAAATATCAGAACAAAAGATGTTCCTAACACCCCTATCACTCAGGAAATTACAAGGTTTTAGGAACTCTGTGTCAGGAACTGGGGGCAGGGGTCAAATACGTTTTTCTTCACAGAGTTGTTTATTGTTTTTGTCTATTATGCATAAAGCTGCTAGAGACATTTGTGTTCTGGTTTTTGTGTGCACATAAGTCTTCTGGAATAAATACCCAGAAGTGTAATTGCTGGATTGTGTGGTATTTTCATGTAGTTTTTTGTTTGTTTGTTTCTTTGTTTGTTTTTGGCTGCCGCGCGCATGGTCCATGGAAGTGAAAGCCTGGACTCCTCACCACTAGGCCACCAGGGAACTCCCTGCATATACAGTTTTTAAAGAAACTGGGATACTCTTTCCCAGAGTGGCAGTACCATTCTACATTATCACCAATGATGGGTGAGTGATCCAGTTTTTCTGCATTTTTAGAAATTTCAAATTTTGGATAAGCAAGGATTTATTAACATGGGACCCTAAAGAGATAAACGTAAATTCAGCAATGTTGAAAATTTAAAACTTTTGTTCATTAAAGGACACTAAATATGAAAAGTCAGGTCACAAACTGAGAAAATATGTTTGCAACACATATATAACTGACAAAATAATAATAGAAAAATATGACATGCCTATAAATGAATAACAACAACTACCTCCCCCATGTATTATAAAAATGTACTGAAGACATGTACTGAGTTGGCATTTTACAGAAGGGGAAACACAGTCACTGAACAATAAAAAGATACTCAATCTCATTTGCAATTATGGAAAGCAAATTAACTTAAAATCACAAGAAAATATAATTTCACACTCAATAGATGGAAAAATTTTAAAAGTCTGATAATAGAAGTGTTGGTGAGGCTGTAGAGCCACAGAAACTCCTATGCACTGTGGGTGGGAGTAAAAGCACTTTGGAAAACAATATGCTGTGACTTCCTAAAATAGAAGATGTGTGTATTGTAAGAATCAGCAGTTCTACTTCTAGGTGCATACTCTAGCAGCGCACTGTTTAGTATGTAGCTACTAGTCACATGTGGCTATTAAAATTTAAATTAACTAAAATTAAAAATTCAGTCTCCCAGTCATAACAGCTGCATTTTAAGTGCTCAGTAGCCACATGTGGTTAGTGGCTATAATATTAGTGCAGATAATTGTGTAATGGAATACTATGCAGCAAAGAGCTGAATTAACTTCACTTTATCAACATGGTTAAATCTCAAAAGTATAATGTTGGAAAAAAAAGTACAATGTTAAATAATAAAAAACAAGTTGCAAAATATATACAGTATGATATTATCTAACATATGTGTATTCCAAAATATACGTATTTAAACAACAGATTGTTTGAAATATGCTTATACAGTAAAACTAAAACAAAAAGTAAGAGAATAATAGATACAAAATTTAGAAGAGTTATTACCTCCTTGGAGGAAAGGGAGATGGATATGCTTGGGAAAGTTCTCATGGAAGATTTCAAAGACATTAGTAGTGGCAGGTGGGGAATGCAGAAGGACTTTTCACTTTACACCCTCATATAACGTTTAAGTTTTTTTCCCTATGGGCACATTTATAAAATTGTTTTATTGAGGTATAATTGGCATAAAATAAACTGTTCAAAGACTCCACTTTGACGAGTTTTGACATATATATGCACCTGTGAAACCATCATCACAACCAAGGAGTGGTTATAACCTTTGCAACCACTCCCTCCTGCCGTTCCCCACCCCATTCTGACCCCAGGTAACCACTGATCTGTTACTACACATTACTTTCACATTTCCGAGAATTGTGGCATCCTTTCTTCTTTTCATATATATTTATTTATAAATTTATTTATTTATTTTTGGCTGTGTTGGGTCTTCATTGCTGCGTGCAGGCTTTCTCTAGTTGCGGCGAGTGGGGGCTACTCCTCGTTGTGGTGTGCAGGCTTCTCATTTCGGTGGCTTCTCTTGCTGTGGAGCACGGGCTCTAGGCACGCAGGCTTCAGTAGTTGTGGTGCACGGGCTCAGTAGTTGTGGCTCACGGGCTCTAGAGCACAGGCTCAGTAGTTGTGGCGCATGGGCTTAGTTGCTCCGCGGCATGTGGGATCTTCCCGGACCAGGGCTCGAACCTGTGTCCGCTGCATTGGCAGGCGGATTCTTAACCACTTCGCCACCAGGGAAGTCCCTATATATTTATTTAAAGTTACACATTTCCTTTGAAATATTTATCTCCCTCAAGTTTTGTTATGTACTAGTTTCAATTCTAAGGGATTAAAAAAATCAATTATTTATTTTTTTGATCTATGAGTTATTTAGAAACATATGTTTTAGTCTACAAATGTGGAAAAGTTTTTTGTTTGTTTTGTTTTTTGTTTCTAGTTTGTGACTAAAGAGGCAGCATAGAAAAGTGGTTAAGAGCATGAATTTTAAAGCTGGACTCCCTCAGTGTGAATCCCAGGTCCACCATTTACAAGCTGTGTGATATTGGGTGTAAGTTACTTAAGTTACTTCACCTCTTTGCCTCAGTTTCTTCATCTATAAAATGGATGACAGTAATAGCTCTTATCTCATCATGTTGTTATAAGGATTAAATAAGGTCATAATTATAAAATGCTTAGAACAGTGCTCGTACATAATTAGCAATATTTAAATTCTAATAATAACAATAATTTCAGAGAATACAGTCTGACTGCTGCTAAATTTTGAGACATACTTTATAGTCTATATATAGTTAATTTTTGTAAATATTCCAAATGTGCTTGCAAAGAATGTATTCTCCAACTGTTACCTGTAGAGTTCTATGTATTCTCATAAAATCTAATTTAACTGTGTGGTTAAAGTATATTATTTTTTCAATAATGTGTTGTCACCTTGAGATGTGTTGAAATCTATTATAATTACAGAACTGTCACTTTATCTTTTTAATTCTTTCTATTTTTGCTTTATATATATTTGAGGCTATTTTATTAGATGCATTCAACTTTCTAATGTTTATATCCTCCAAGTGATTAAACATTTTATCGTTATGTTGAGTTTCTCTTTATTCTGAATAATTTTTTTTGTCTTAATGACAATTTTGTCTGATGTTGATAGAACCATTCCAGCTTGCTTTTTTTTTTTGAATAGATCTTTATTGGAGTATAATTTCTTCACAATACGGTGTTAGTTTCTGTTGCACAACAAAGCGAATCAGCCATATGCATACACATGTCCCCGTATCCCCTCCCTCTTGAGCCTCCCTCCCATTCTCCCTATCCCACCCCTCTAGGTCATCACAAAGCACTGAGCCCGATCTCCCTGTGCTATGCTGCTTCTTCCCACCAGCCAACTATTTTACATTCGGTAGTGTATATACGTTGATGCTACTCTCACTTTGCCCCAGCTTTGCCCTCCCACCCCAAGTACTCAAGTCCATTCTCTTTGTCTACTTCTTTATTCCTGCCCTGCAACTAGGTTCATCAATACTATTTTTTTTCTCCAACTATTTTACATTCGGTAGTGTATATACGTTGATGCTACTCTCACTTTGCCCCAGCTTCCCCCTCCCACCCCAAGTACTCAAGTCCATTCTCTTTGTCTACTTCTTTATTCCTGCCCTGCAACTAGGTTCATCAGTACCATTTTTTTTTAGATTCCATATGTATGCGTTAGCATACAGTATTTGTTTTTCTCTTTCTGACTTACTTCACCCTGTATGACAGACCCTAGGTCCATTCACCTCACAACAAATAGCTCAATTTCATTTCTTTTTATGGCTGAGTAATATTCCACTGTATATATGTGCCACATCTTCTTTATCTATTCATCTGTTGAGGGACATTTAGGTTGGTTCCATGTCTTGGATATTGTAAATAGTGCTGCAATGAACATTGTGGTACATGTCTCTTTTTGAATTATGGTTTTTTCAGGGTATATGCCCAGGAGTGGGATTGCTGGGTCATATGGTAGTTCTATTTTTAGTTTTTTAAGGAACCTCCATACTATTCTCCACAGTGGTTGTATCAATTCACATTCCCACCAACAGTGCAAGAGGGTTCTCTTTCCAGCATTTATGGTTTCTAGATTTTTTGATAATGGCCATTCTGACCAGCATGAGGTAATACCTCATTGTAGTTTTGATTCTGTATGTCTTCCTTGGTGAAATGTCTATTTAGGTCTTCCACCCATTTATTTAACTGGATTGTTTGTTTGTTTGTTTTTCTTTTTCTTTTTTTTTTTTTTTTTGCGGTACACGGGCCTCTCACTGTTGTGGCATCTCCCGTTGTGGAGCACAGGCTCCAGATGCGCAGGCTCAGCGGCCATGGCTCATAGGCCCAGCTGCTCCGCAGCACATGGGATCTTCCCAGACCGGGGCACGAACCCGTGCCCCCTGCATCGGCAGGTGAACTCTCAACCACTGCGCCACCAGGGAAGCCTTCTTTGTTTTTTTGATATTGAGCTCCATGG
>NC_041214.2:76906661-76908274 GCF_002837175.3 Physeter macrocephalus | reverse complement strand
TCTTGTTTATGGTTTCCTTTGCTGTGCAAAAGCTTTTAAGTTTAATTAAGTCCCATTTGTTTATTTTTATTTTTATTTCCATTACTCTAGGAGGTGGGTCAAAAAAGATCTTGCTGTAGTTTATGTCAAAGAGTGTTTTTCCTATGTTTTCCTCTAAGAGTTTTATGGTGTCTGGTCTTACGTTTAAGTCTTTAATCAATTTGGAGTTTATTTTTGTGTATGGTGTTAAGTAGTGTTCTAATTTCATTCTTTTACATGTAGCTGTCCAGTTTTCCCAGCACCACTTATTGAAGAGGCTGTCTTTTCTCCATTGTATATCCTTGCCTCCTTTGTCATAAATTAGGTGCCCATATATGCATGGGTGTATCTCTGGGCATTCTATCCTATACCATTGATCTATATTTCTGTTTTTGTGCCAGTACCATATTGTCTTGATTACTGTAGCTTTGTGGTATAGTTTGAAATCAGGGAGCCTGATTCCTCCAACTCCGTTTTTCTTTCTCAAGATTGCTTTAGCTATTCAGGGTCTTTTGTGTCTCCATACTAATTTTAAGATTTTTTTGTTCTAATTCTGTGAAGAATGCCATTGGTAGTTTGATAGGGATTGCATTGAATCTGTAGATTGCTTTGGGTAGTATAGTCATTTTCACAATATTGATTCTTTCAATCCAAGAACATGGTATATTTCTCTATCTGTTTATGTCATCTTTGATTTCTTTCATCAGTGTTTTATAGTTTTCTGAGCACAAGTCTTTCTCCTCCTTAGGCAGGTTTATTCCTAGGTATTTTATTCTTTTTGTTGAAATCATAAATGGGGGTGTTTCCTTAATTTCTCTTTCTGACTTTTCATTGTTGGTGTATACAAAGGACTTCAAAACTATGTTTAATAAGAGTGGTGAGAGTGGACATCCTTGTCTTGTTCCTGATCTTAGTGGAAAAGCTTTTAGTTTTTCACCATTGAGTATGATGCTTGCTGTGAGTTTGTCATGTATGGCCTTTATTATGTTGAGGTAGGTTCCCTCTATGCCCATTTTTCTGGAGAGTTTTTATAATAAATTGGTGTTGAATTTTGTCAGAAGCTTTTTCTGAATCTACTGAGATGATCATATGGTTTTTATTTCTTAATTTGTTAATGTGGTGTATCACATTGATTGATTTGCGTATATTGAAGAATCCTTGCATCCCTGGGATAAATCCCCACTTGTTCATGGTGTATGATCCTTTTAATGTGCTGTTAGATTCTGTTTGCTAGTATTTTGCTCAGGATTTTTGCATCTATGTTCGTCAGTGATATTGGTCTATAATTTTCTTTTTTTATGATATCTTTTTCTGGTTTTGGTATCAGGGTGATGGTGGCTTCATAGAATGAATTTGGGAGTGTTTCTCCCTCTGCAATATTTGGGAAGAGTTTGAGCTGGATAGGTGTTAGCTCTTCTCTAAATGTTTGATAGAATTTTGCCTGTGAAGCCATCTGGTCCTCGACTTTTGTTTGTTGGAAGATTTTTAATTATGGTTTCAATTTCATTACTTGTGATATGTCTGCTTATATTTTCTAATTCTTCCTGATTCAGTCTTGGAAAATTGTACCTTTCCAAGAATTTGTCCATTTCTTC
>NC_041214.2:76903985-76906230 GCF_002837175.3 Physeter macrocephalus | reverse complement strand
CTGGCTAAGGGTTTATCAATTTTGTTTATCTTCCCAAAGAACCAACTTTTAGTTTTATTGATCTTTGCTATTGTTTTCTTCATTTCTATTTCATTTATTTCTGCTCTGTCTTTATGATTTCTTTCCTTCTACTGACTTGGGTTTTCTTTGTTCTTCTTTCTCTAGCTGTTTTAAGTTTAGGGTTAGATTGTTTATTTGAGATTTTTCTTGTTTCTTGCGGTGAGATTGAATTGCTATAAACTTCCCTCTTCGAACTGCTTTTGCTGCATCCCATAGGTTGGGTTCTCATGTTTTCGTTGTCATTTGTTTCTATGTATTTTTTAATTTCTTCTTTGATTTCTTTGGTGATCTCTTGGTTATTTAGTAGCGCACTGTTTAGCCTCCACGTATTTGTGTTTTTTAGTTTTTTTCCTGTAATTGACTTGCAGTCTCAGAGTGTTGTGGTCGGTAAAGATACCTGATTTGATTTCAGTTTTCTTAAATTTTCCGAGGCTTGATTTGTGACCCAAGATGTGATCTATCCTGGAGAATGTTCCATGTGCACTTGAGAAGAAAGTGTATTCTGCCGTGTAAGTGGGCTGTTAAAGTTCCCTACTATTATTATGTTACTGTCAATTTCTTCTTTCATGGTTGTTAGCATTTGCCTTATGTATTGAGGTGCTCCTATGTTGGGTGTACGAACATTTATAATTGTTATATCTTCTTCTTGGATTGATTCTTTGATCATTATGTAGTGTCCCTCCTTATCTCTTGTAACAGTCTTTATTTTAAAGTCTATTTTATCTGATACAAGTATTGCTACTCCAGCTTTCTTTTGATTTCCATTTGCATGGAATACCTTTTTCCATCCCTTCACTTTCCGTCTGTATGTGTCCCTAGGCCTGAAGTGTGTCTCTTGTAGATAGCATATATATGGGTCTTGTTTTTGTATCCATTCAGCCAGTCTGTGTCTTTTGGTTGAGGCATTTAATCCATTTCCATTCAAGGTTATTATTGATATGTATGTTCCTATTAACATTTTCTTAATTGTTTGGGGTTTGTTTTTGTGGGTCTTTTTCTCCTCTTGTGTTTCCCGCCTAGAGAAGTTTCTTTAGCATTTGTTGTAACGCTGGTTTTGTGGTGCTGAATTCTCTTAGCTTTTGCTTGTCTGAAAAGCTTTTGACTTCTCCATTGAATCTGAATGAGATCCTTGCTGGGTAGATTGACTATTGACTATTTCCTTTCCCATGTTATGGAAGTTTTCAACTATAATCTCTTCAAATATTTTCTCAGACCCTTTCTTTTTCTCTTCTTCTTCTGGGACCCCTATAATTTGAATGGTTGTGCATTTAATGTTGTCCCAGAGGTCTCTGATATTTTCTTCAATTCTTGTCATTCTTTTTTCTTTATTCTGCTCCTCGGAAGGTATTTCCACCATTTCGTCTTCCAGCTCACTTATTCATTCTTCTGCCTCAGTTATTCTGTTATTGATTCCTTCTAGTGTATTTTTCATTTCAATATTGTGTTGTTCATCTCTGTCTGTTTGTTCTTTAGTTCTTCTAGATCTCTGTTGAACATTTCTTGTATTTTGTCAGTCTGCCTCCATTCTATTTCTGAGATTATGGATCATCTTTACTATCATTACTCTGAATTCTTTTTCAGGTAGATTGCCTATTTCCTCTTCATTTATTTGGTCTTGTAGGTTTTTACCTTGCTGCTTCATCTGTGACATATTTTTTTGCCGTCTCATTTTTTTTTTTTTTTATGAGTGGGATTGTGTTCCTGTCTTATTTGTTGTTTGGCCTGAGTCTTCCAACACTGGAGTTTGTAGGCTATTGGGTAGAGCTGGATCTTGGTGCTGATATGACGAACTCTGTGAGACCCCACTCTGATGAATCTTCCCTGGCGTCTGAGGTTCTCTGTTAGTCCAGTGGTTCAGACTCAGGGCTCCCACCGCAGGAGCTTCAGCCCGACCCCTGGCTCATGAGCCAAGATCCCACAAGCCACGTGTGGTGGCAAAACAAAACAATAACATAGTAAAAAATAAAATTAGGGCTTCCCTGGTGGCGCAGTGGTTGAGAGTCCGCCTGCTGATGCATGGCACACGGGTTTGTGCCCTGGTCCGGGAAGATCCCACATGCCGTGGCGTGGCTAGGCCCATGAGCCATGGCCTCTGAGCCTGTGTGTCCGGAGCCTGTGCTCCGCAACGGGAGAGGCCACAACAGTGAGAGGCCCACGTAACGCAAAAAAAAAAAAAAAAAAAAAA
>NC_041214.2:76894335-76902971 GCF_002837175.3 Physeter macrocephalus | reverse complement strand
AATTAGACTAGGAAACTAACAGATATGTTAGAAAGAATATAAAAATAAAAATATAGATGAATCAACAACCAGAAGGTACATCAGTACCACAGTAGTAAAAAAGAGGAGGGTAAAGAAAAAAAAAGGTGGGGGAAGGCGTTGGCTGTGGAGGGCGGGGCCTAAGCAAGGGTGAGGTTTGGGCGGTGGGTGGAGCCTGTGCTTAGGACCCACAGGGCTGGAAAAGGCCCTGGGGGCTATGGGGCGGTGAGGCTTAGGCTCAAGGAACAGAAGGGGCCCAGGTGTGCCCCCCACACCTGGTCTCAGTGGGCAGGGGACCTCACCTGGGAACCCAGCAGGCTTCCTGGGCTTGAGTGGGCGGGGCAAGTGCCTTCCTCTCCTCTCCTTATCCTCAGGTCTGGGAGGGCCCCTCCTGCCTGCCTCTCCTGATCTCCCCAGGCCTCCCTCCTATGCCCCCAGGGACCCACGTGGCCTGGAGGGGGCTCTGGAGAGGGGGGTACCAGCTTGGGAGCTCAGCAGGCTCCCCAGCCCCAGTGGGCCAGGAGATCGCCCTCTGCTCCTCTCCTGCTCTTCCTGGAGAGTCCTTCCCACCTGCCTCTCCTGATCTCCCTGGCCTCAGGGGCGCTGATCCTGTCTGGCCTCCACTTCTCCTCCCCCCCAGTCCCTCTACTTCCTACCAGTTCACGTTGGGGTTCCTCCCATCTCCTTGGGTGACAGAGTCCCCCACCAGCGGCCGGCAGGCGTCCTAGTCATGGAGAGTCGTAAGTCCATGTCTTCCCACACCGCCATCTTGACTCTGCCTCCCAGCTTGCTTTTAATTAGTATTTGCTTTACATAACTTTTCCTATCTTTTACCTTTAGCTTTTCTGTGTCCTTAGGTTTTAGGTGTGTCTTTTAAAAATCCAACTAAACAAATACTAACTAAATTGTTGAGTTTAGTACATTTAGATTTATTTTTATTACTAAAATATTTGGATTTATTTCTGCCATCTTATTTCACACTGTTTCTTTTTTCCTCCTTTTTGACTTTTTGTTTCATTTAGGATTTTCTTTCCTCATTTCATTTTTCCTTCTCCATTTCTTTGTCTCTCTCTGCCACTTTCTGGCAGAGAAATATTTTCAGCCTTGTCTTCTAAGTCACCAGTTCCTTTTTATCTGTCTCTAATTTGCTTTAACTTAACCACTGAAGTTTTTTTTTCAATAATTATGTTTTTTGTTTTTAGAAATTAAATTTGCTTTTTCTAATACACCTGGTTATTTTTATAGTCCCTTGTCAGTGTACAAAATCTTTGCTTATCACAATGTTGCAGTATGTTTTGCTCTAGTTTCTTCCAGAAGTTTTATAGTTATAATTTTATATTTATGCTAGCTGAGTGGCTCTTACATATCAGGCAAATGAGAAAATACCCACATGGAAATGGGTAGGGAAGATGGAGACATACTCTCACTGTAAACCAGTTCCTCCTCCCAGCACAATGTCGTATAGTCAAGAGGGAACCCTCAACTCTTGAGTGAACCCTCTCCTGAAGAGTGAAGGCTTTGGACCATGCATCCAGCATCCCAACTTTTATTCATCCCCTTCCTTGTTACAAAAAGGATTTAAGATATTATACCCTTTAACTGAGGATATAAAGGGAGATAAGCAAGTACTGTTAAATTATCTAGTTTAATGCATGATTGAAGGCAATCTGCTGATGTTCTTTTATTTTTATTTTATTTTTTTTTTAACTTTTTTTTTTGGCCGTGCCCTGCGGCATGTGAGATCTTAGTTCCCTGACCAGGGATAGAACCCACACCCCTGCATTAGAAGCATGGAGTCTTAACCACTGGACTGCCAGGGAGGTCCCACGATGTTCTTTTAATATCAATAAGTGAGCAGTGATTTTAACTAATGTAAGTTTGAGTCTGTTAACTCCTAAATAAGACTACAATTACTAACCTAAAAATAGTTAAATGAAAACCTATACAACAATGAATATGAACAAACTCGCTATTCACACAACATAGCTAAATCTCACAAACATAATATTGAGGAAAAAAAGCCAGACATAAAAGAATACATACTGTAATTCCATTTATCTAAAATCCTAAAACACGCTAAACAAGTCTAGAAGTCAGGTTAGTGATTATCTTCAGAGAGAATAAATGGGAGTAATGATTGGGAGGGGCCCCAAGGAGTGTTTTTCCTAAAGTCGTTCTATTGCTTCACCTGAGTGGTGGTTGTACAGGTGTGATCAATTTTTAAAATTCATTGAGTGGTACACATAGATTCGTACACTTTTCTGTATGTATGTTGTATTGCAATACAAAGTTTAATTTAAAAAGTTATGTGAAGGAAGAAAAACCTTCTTTATTATGTAAGGATTCGGCATGCCAGCTGTGTGTTGCACTTAATATGTTAAAAGGCTGAGTTAATGATTCAAGATATTGCTTAAGAATTATTGAATACTGAAATAAGAAACTACTTTGGGTGACTAAATGTCTCAGACTGGCTTAAATAATACATGAAAGATGGAATCCAAGTGTTAGGCAGAGAAGAGTGAAAAGAAAGTAGTTTGTGAGCTCAAGATCCCTGAGACTAGGAATCTAAGCAGATCTTTCCTCAGAAAGTATGAGGAAATAGGCAAGAGTTGTGATCTTAACTTTTGTCAGAAGTAGGAACTGGGCAAGCAGACAGAACTCCTGCTCCTTTGGTGTCTAATGAAGATCATGTTAGAACAGTCTGGAGCAGGCAGTAAGAGAGTAAGGGAGACCTGGGCATTGGAAATGTTGGCTTTGGGTAACTTGGCAGAATTACTGAATTTACCTTGAAGGGAAGAATCTTGAATAATGACTTATTTCCTAATTGCATTTTATCCTCTGTCTGCTAAATTGTGTCTTTATAAATCCTTGTGCTTGCTGAGTAAGAAGCTCCAAAGCTTTTTGGTGGTTCCTTGAGACAGGT
Source organism: Physeter macrocephalus (assembly GCF_002837175.3). NCBI lineage: Eukaryota > Metazoa > Chordata > Mammalia > Artiodactyla > Physeteridae > Physeter > Physeter macrocephalus. Next base: position 76,900,030 of record NC_041214.2, on the reverse strand, counting down.
AGCCACACGTTGTAGAAAATCCTCATGGTGTGATTATAAAGTGCTACTTATTTAGTATAGATTCCTACTACTATGCCATATATGTGGAATAATCAATATCAGGGGTATCACCTCTGAATTATTAAGGATGACAATATAAATTAATTGTCCTAAATATCAGATACGGATGGGAGGTTTTCAGAAGAACTAGTAAAGATAAAGGAGAAATAATAGTGAAAGATGTTGGTATCAGGAAGGTATCGATAGAAGAGAAAATACAAGAGTAGTAACAGAGAAAGGTGAGAGAAAATGATGTTGAAAGAGCAAACAGACAAGCTTGGTTTTCAGAGAGAGAAGCAGAGAGATGAAAGAAGAGAGGGGATAAGTATGAAATATGGTACTGTCTGTAGATATTCTGGATTTCCAGAAGGTGGAAGGAATCAAAGGCAGTGTTGAGACAAAATGTACAATAAGAATGGGCACATATATGGGGTGCCAAAAGAATAAGTAGGGAGAAATTTTTCTCAGAATTGTGTAAAGACTGAGAAAAGAAACACTGAGAGTGAGAAGGTTGTGAGGATACTCCTGGATGCTGCTAATGAAAGGAGAGAGAGATTTCCGTGGTGGTCCAGTGGTTAAGACTCCATACTTCCGCTGTAGGGGGCACAGGTTCGATTCCTTCCTGGTCAGGGAACTAAGATCCCACATGCCGCACGGTGCAGCCAAAAAATATATATATATAAATAAATATAAATAAATAAACAAAAGGAGAGAGTGGGAGCTTAGAAATCGCAACCTAAGAAGTTAGAAACATAATCAAGCTTTTGAAGAGAGTAGTATATCCAGGACCAAAGAGTTCATAAATTTCCAGTGTGTACTCTTAACAGAGCTTTACAATAGAAAATGGAGGAAAAGGAAATAAAGTTATCATAAGGGATATATATATATATATAGATATAGATATAGATATATATAGAGAGAGACAGAGAGAGAGAGACAGAGAGAGACAGAGAGAGAATGGGAGAAGGCCATTGAGAATCAGTTGTACCACCTCTGAAATTGTGAAATACCCCTAACATTCTTGCTGACATATCTAGGCTAGAACTAGCTTAAAATATTTTGCTTCATTGTCAGGTCTTGTTTTAAATTGCAAGGCTCACCTCAACCTTATCATATGAACAGGATGTTGTTTTGCAAAGGATACTGTCAATTGTAATGATCCTGGCACAGAAAACCTAAAGTCACACATGTATGAGGTGAGAAAAAAATTATAAGATGACGTCTAGAGAAGTACAAATATGGGGATGGGAAAGGAAAAAGAAGTGATGCAAAGGTGATCTTAAGGAATTTGAAATTCCTCAATGATGTCATGAACACTCTTCATTTTAAGTTATTGGCAAAAGTCAAGAACGAGTTTCTGAGTGAGAAACATGTTCCAACTAATGGAAAGAGGGAAACATGAGAATCTGCAAGCAGAAATGCCTTTGCCATTGTATAAGGAAACGTCTCTAAGAACGCAAAGATAGTTGACATGTAAAAATGGGCTGCTAATTTTCTACATAAATTATGGAAAAATAAAATAAAATATGCCAAGATGGGATAAAGGGATTACATCTAGAGCTAATAGACACTGATTCTTGGTTGGCTGGCGTTCATTCATGCATTTAATAGTTCAACAAGTCTATTAAGCATTTATGATGTGTCAGGCATCATGATCATGGTACCATATACTGAGCTGTAAAAATGGATGAGACATTGTACCTGACCTTTAGGAAGGCACACTCTCCAAGTGGAGGCAGAAATATAAATAAATCCCTGAAATCTATTCATCTAATTGAATATAATTAAAACATAATCCAGATATTCATCCTTCATATTCTTTCACTTCCCCTTTCAATTTCTCTCTCTCCTCAGGTCCTCGCTCCCAGCTAGCTGTTAAGAGTCCTCTGCAGGATGATATCTGATGGTGGCGGTGTAAAGTACTGTTAATACGGAACTCTTTTTTATTTTATTTTTTTGTTTTATTGTTTTTGCGGTACGTGGGCCTCTCACTGTTGTGGCCTCTCCCGTTGCGGAGCACAGGCTCCGGACGCGCAGGCTCAGCGGCCTTGGCTCACGGGCCTAGCCACTCTGTGGCATGTGGGATCTTCCCGGACCGGGGCACGAACCCGTGTCCCCTGCATCGGCAGGCGGACTCTCAACCACTGTGCCACCAGGGAAGCCCCGGAACTCTTTTTTAAAAAATAGGTTGTTGTTGGTTTTGTTTTGTTTTTTTGTAAAAATAATACATGCTCATTGAAAACACAGACAAGGATATAAAAGAAGATAGCAATAACTCATAATGCCATTATGCAGGACAAAATTTGCTCTCTTTTTTTTTTTGGTGTCTAGCCATCCATACCTTTTCCTCTGCATTTCTATCTAGCACTCTATTTTTTAAAAGAGAAATTATGTATACATAGTGTTTTGTAACTTGTTTTCTCCACTTTATATATCATGGACCTGTTTCCATGGTTTTAACAGAAATCTGTATTTTCACTTTAAATGGCTACAAAGCATTCCATTGTGTGGCTGTACAACTATGAAACATGAACCCTTTAATTGAGGCCCTTAACTAGTCTTCCTGGCCCTCCTCCAGGCATGTATATTCAGAAGGCCCTCTCTGTTTGATTTTGTGCAATCAGAAGAACCTGTCGGAGTAAAAAAATGACACAAAAGAAAATGAAATGGAAATGGTTGATGAAAGGGACATTTTGCAATTGTAAATATTTTATAGTAATTTCTTGCAAATGAGATTGACCTTTTCATTCCTTTGAATCTCTGAGAGTATCTGAGAGACTTCAAATCAAATCAGATTACACCTGTTTAGGGTAAAGTATCAAAGCTTCTGCAAGAGAACTCTTTACCCCAGTGTTTGTGGAGCTATAATAAATGTACAGAGGAGCCAGTGCTTCCTGGAAAGTCATTTTTGTTTTTGTTTTCTTTAATTTATTTAATTAATTTATTTATTTTTGGCTGTGTTAGTTCTTCGTTGCTGTGTGTGGGCTTTCTCTAGTTGGGGCAAGCGGAGGCTACTCTTTGTTGCTGTGTGCGGGCTTCTCATCATGGTGGCTTCTCTTGTGGAGCATGGGCTCTAGGCGTGCGGGCTTCAGTAGTTGTGGAACGCAGGCTCAGTAGTTGTGGCTTGCGAGCTCTAGAGCGCAGGCTCATAGTTGTGGTGCATGGGCTTATTTGCTCCATGGCATGTGGGATCTTCCCGGATCAGGGCTTGAACCCGTGTCCCCTGTGTTGGCAGGCGGATTCTTAACCACTGCGCCACCAGGGAAGCCCTGGAAAGTCGTTTATTGGGACAGTCAATCAGGGAGAGACTCCACTGACCCCGATCTTCAGTGGTAAGGGAGTCAGAGGTTAAGTGTGGCTAAGGAACACTGAAAGTGTGCAGAATTGAGGACTGTGCATATGAGAAGTCAGGAGATTGTCTAGGGCTGTTCTAAACCTGCTCAGTAGGGCTCTGTTGGAGTTTGGGGAATATAGAGGGGACATGGTAGTCACTGGGGGTGTTTAAGATTAGGAAAGGGACTGTGTCTGGCTGGCCCTAAGACCACGAGTAACTTCAAGCTGTGGTTTGCAGGGAGAGGTGGGTGTGGATGTCTGCCTAGGTGATCCAGAGGACGATGACCGTGACAATGGAGGGGCCAGGAAGAGCAGGGAGAGGCGGAAAGGCAGGGTGTCCATCATGTGGCTGAACTGCATCCACAGGCCGACCAAGTGCTGCTTCTGAGCCTCGTCTTCCTGCTGGGCCCTCGCTGACCCAGGGCACCCATTTAGCTCTGCCTCTCTGGGACCTGGCACCTTCCCCACCAGCTCCACGGGCTCCTTCACACCTACGGAGAGACAGAGACTCAGCTGTGGGCTGCCAAGGTCAGCTGGGGGTTTGTGGGGGCAGGAAGGAGGCGGGAGCAGAGAAGGGGAGGTGATGGGAGAGGACGCGTGGGCAGTGCTGATTTCCCTCACCAGGGAGGTGGGCAAGACTGAGGCCCAGGCCCGTGTTCCCTTCTGGGGCACAGCGGGGCAGCGTTTCCTTGGGCTGGTGCAGTGTAGAAGCAGGGAATGGAGGCAGCGAGGCCTGGGTGGGGGCTGGGTGGTGGCCAGATGCAGCAGGTAGGTGATGAAGATGGTCTCCAGCAGGCGGACCACCATCAGTGACAGACACAGGGCAAAGCAGACACCTGAAGGCAAAGCAAACTATAAATAAATCTGGGCAGATTCCTCGCTACAATTTTTTTTCCCCAAATCCAATCTTTCCTCAGAATCCATTCCCTCTTTAAGTGGAGAGGCAGCGGTTCTCCTGCTACCTGCCTCCCACCATGTCCCCTGCTGCCTTTGCTTCCCCGGAAAGTGGGAGGGATCATACTGATGAGGCGGAGTGCCACTGGCAGGGAGTAAGTCATTCAGCGTCATGAGCAGGAAGACGTTGTAGCCCAGCAGGAGTGTCATCTTGAATGGGGCGCGGTTCTCACTTCCTGCCGTCAGGTAGAAGCTGAGGGCGTCAGTGGCTATCAGAAAGCTACTGGGCACCAGGAGGCTTATGACGTAGAGGCTGGGCCTGCGCCTGATGGTCACCTGGTGAGGAGAAGTGTGGAGAATGTGGCCAATAACCGATGCCAGAGGGCTCAACTCTCTCTCTCTCTCTCTATATATATATATATATTTTAAAATTTATTTTATTTATTTATTTTTGGCTGTGTTGGGTCTTCATTATGGTGCACGGGCTTCTCATTTCGGTGGCTTCTCTTGCTGTGGAGCACGGGCTCTAGGCGTGCGGGCTTCAGTAGTTGTGGAATGCAGGCTCAGTAGTTGGGGCTCGCAGGCTCTAGAGCACAGGCTCAGTAGTTGTGGCACACTGGCTTAGTTGCTCCGCGGCAGGTGGGATCTTCCCGGACTAGGGCTCGAACCCGTGTCCCCTGCATTGGCAGGTGGATTCTTAACCCCTGCACCATCAGGGAAGTCCCTCAACTCTATATTTGATTATCCAATCCTTGCTGATGTCCGGTTAGGCTGGCCATGGGATGACCTCATTGGGTAACAGATGCATTTAATTGTGACCTCTTCCAAGGTGCCCCCAATTTTGTTGTCTAATTTTCCCTTATGTTCCACCTGCTGGGAACACAATTGTAGACTTTTAGGGGCGAGTGGGGCACTTTGGACCGTCGGACAGGACCGCCCATTCTTACAACAGCCCAGCTGCTCTTCCTCTCTGCAGGGCAGAGGCCTTGGGGATCCTTCTTGAGGGCAGTTACGGTAGGAGGTAGAGTGAGGAGCAGGGGCTTAACCCCCTGGAACTATTTTTACATCCCAAAGGACCTTGGATCAAGAGGAAAATCACAGAGCAACTGGGCTCGGAAGTCAAACAGGGGCCCCTGGACTTACAAAGAACATGATCTGGTCATATAGGTTGCTGTCCACCAACGTCTTTGGGGTGGCCTTGTCGGTGTTCAGGAGCTACCACTCCCCCTGGGTCAGAATGACATTACGAGACGTGTCTGTTATCACCCACAATTCCTTATCCATGCCCAGGAGCATGCTGTCCACTGCAAGGGAGGCCAGGGCCGTTCAGTCCAGAAGTGCCCTCAAGTCTCCTGTACACAAGATTCAATTCCTGGGCTTCCCTGGTGGCGCAGTGGTTGAGAGTCCGCCTGCCGATGCAGGGCACACG
>NC_041214.2:76888160-76894221 GCF_002837175.3 Physeter macrocephalus | reverse complement strand
ACGGGAGAGGCCACAACGGTGAGAGGCCTGCGTACCGCAAAAAAAAAAAAAAAAAAAAAAAAAAGATTCAATTCCTCCTTCACTGAGCTTTTTCAACAAATTCTCTTCTCTGTCCTTTAAAGCAGGGCATCCAGGTTGTCTCAGATGGGTCACAGGACCAGCAATTCATATATGGGTGGACTGCAGCATTGGGAGTTTCTTTGTTGTTGGTGAAGTCAAAGTTATGGGAAGATTAGATATGACTCAAACATGAGTCAAGAACTTTCCTGTTTTTCTTCTCAGTTCCCCAATTCTATGATGTTGTTTTAGTGGACTCAGTCTTGAACAGCTCAATATTTTTATAATTACATGCATGCCTATTCTAATGATTAATTTATCCAGTTCTGCCACAGGATACCTGGTGGCATTCAGTTACGTTAATTACCAGTTTAAGTGTGTTAGCTATTAATGTTAAAAGGTTTGAGCTAAAAATTATAGATGTGCAGCAGCTCAGGGTCAGGTGGGCCTCTTTGGTGCAAGGGCCATCTAAGATCTAAAGCAGTGGTATTTATTTATTTATTTATTTATTTATTTATTTTATTTACTTTATTGAGGAATTAAAGCAGTAGTTCTTAACCCTCTCTGCACATTAGCATCACCTGGGGAGATATAAAAAATCACAATAACTGAGCCCCACCTGGAACAATTAAATTGGAATTTCTGAGGTAATGCATAGTTATTGGTATTTTTAAAAAGCTTCAGTGGGTAGCCAGAGTCGAGAAACACTAATCTGAAACCTTCCTAAGTAATACCTACATCATTTAAATATCTTCCCCTTGAACCTTAAATGGTTACCAAAATGTGTCTCGCTCACCTGTGTAGAGGAGGGAACTGAAGGGGAATGTGCAGTTCTGTTGGTCAAAAGGAAAGTAGAAGATGTCCAGATTACAGGTTCTGGTCACCTTCATTGGCCTGTCGTACTGTATTCGACCTTCGCTGCTGACATAGGCAGTGAGACCTGGAGGTCCCTGATCCACATCCACGCTGCTTGTGAGAGTCAGGGAGAGGTGGGTGCTGTGGGTGCCTTCATCAGCTTTTGACTCCCTTCTGTCCCAGGTCTTCCCCTACTGTGCTCCTTTTGGGCTCTTTCTCTAAGGTCACTCTCTCGTCTCTTCTGCTCATAGTGTTTTGTGGGAGTCACCTAACTGAGGCTGTGCCCCATTCTGAATCTGTTGGTGTCCCCGTGCCCTGCACTGACCCTCAGCTGTCCTTTGCAGATGGGCTTCATGCTGGCTTTCCCCCACCCAGATACGCACAATTCCATGATGATGATGTCTGGGAACCACAGGTTCGTAGCTGATACAGTGAGTTTATTGTTGCTGATGTACTCTTCTGGGTTCCAGATGATGAAAGGATTGTCCCACATCTGCAGCCAGGGCGGTGGAGGCAGAGGTGAGTGATGGTGGAGCTTGTCCAGTCAGCCCCTCCTGCCCTTTCCTTTCTTCTTTAAACTCTGATCCTCTTACTCCAACTGGGGTCCCTAATGACCGTAGTCTATCTCCCTTACTTTATTAGCCAAGTGTTATTGGCAAAGTACCTCTTAATGACCTTTTTTAAAGGCAGACCTTAAAAATAGCCTAAAACCCTTTGGACCCAGAGACATACCACTATATTGGTCTACAACCACTTGGCCATTTTCTTGGGTCACCACTTCTATCTTCCTAAGCTGCCCAGGGAGATTTGTGTCCCCAGGACCAGTCCAGTTCTAGATGGAGTTATTTGGTCCCAGGAAGATTTATACATTGGGTAGAGGTCTGGAAAACCTTGAGTCACTCCTCAAATTTAAACTTATAATTGGAAGTGGGAAGGGGAGAGTTGATCTGCCTTACCATAGTAATCCACAGGAATGATGTCAGAAGCTGGAGCTGTGCATCCTGGTAAAGAAATTCCCATCCAGGATTATTAGTGCAAAAAGATTTGGCCCACACCCACCACTTATTCCTTTTCTAATTTATTGGACCAAGCATAGTTCTAGATGCTGAACTGTCTTTTCCTTATTGTCTCCCCTTGTATCTAGGAACAATTCAGGTTTTAATTGCCATATAGACCACTTCTTTCTGGAACCTTCCAGAAAGGTCAGGACTCAAGGATAAATCCTTCCTGAAAAAATGTCACTGCAGCATTCTTCTCTGTGTCTCCCAATCCCATAGGAAAACCCTCTAATTGGTACAAAATCCATTCAGAGTACCTATTGTTCACCACTAGACCAGTACAATGTTGGGTTGACAGGGCAGGGTATCCTTATTCCCCACTAGAAGAGATGGAAAGTGGGGACCAGGTCTCGCCACTTCAAGGATGGCAGACAGGATGAAGGAGATGTTGATATGAGTGGGGATGCTGAAATTGGTGACTGGACAGAAGGCCTTTCTGTCAAACACTGCTTGAAAGGCAGCAGGATCCACCCCATGCTGGTTGAGTCCTGAGCAAATGATGGTGAAAGTGTCACCTCTTCCTGTAGAGAGCAGAGACCCTGTGAGAGAAGGCCTCTGTTGCCAGGCTGGAGCCTCTCTGCCAAGAGAGAAAACAGGGGACACACTGGGAGAAGCAGGTGAGCCCTCCTTCCTGGGCCAAGACTTCCCAAGGCCATAGCCCTTCCTGCCATGGCTGGAGAGGATGGGCTGGTCTGGTAGGCAAATGGTGGAAATTGATGTGGAGAGCTGAGTCAGTACTTATTCTCATTGTTCATCTTCATGCAAAACCTGCCCAAATCTGTTTGCAAACTCATCCTTGATGTATTGGCAGCCACTTCAATAAAGCCTATGGTGTACCCATCATAATACTCTTGGGTCCACCTAGTAGTACCACTCAGCACTGCCCTAGAACTTGTAGCCAAGATCACTTAGAAATCTGCTCTAATGATTTCTCATCTTCATTTTCAGGGACTTCTGTTTATCTAAAACAAGAGCTGATTTATCAAGAAGATAAGAGAGATAAACAACTGCACTTACTAGGTAGATATGGGGAACATATAGTAGGTATTCTGAAAGCTTATCTTGGTGCTTTATGCTTATTTTGCCCTTCTCAGATTTAGTGACCTCAGATATCTTAGGATTTATTTCCAGCACTGGGATCAGGAGGTGATATCACTGAGCATAAACCAAATGCCAGTCATATAGTGAGCCCTATGTGGGTGTTTTCTCCTGGCCATGGCCAGGGAGCCATCTCAGTACCTGAGCAGAATCTTTGCCCCATTCCCATTTTTGTGTGATCTTTTTCTCTGCCTGCTCCTATCTCCATCTCTTTCCAAAACATTTAAGGTATGTACCCAGCCTGGGAACAAATATTCCCTCATGGAGGCAATCCCTCAGATTGATCCCCCCCTCTCTTGGTATTTTACTTACTCCTTCAGGGCTACTCTTTTCATAGACGCCATATCAAAGGAAAAAGAGACAGGGAGGGTAGGATGAGGGTGTGGTGGAAGAGGCACTGGAGGACAATGAAAACGTAGAATTGGAGAGGTGGTGAAATGGGACAGTTTGGTAGATCTCTATGCAGTCAGGGAGAGAGGAGGGCTGTGTGCCCTGAGCAGTGGAATGTCTTTCTATTTGTCACCAAAAGGAAATCAAAACACTGACATTATGGAAGAACTATTTAACATGTTAATTCTAATGTCCTTCAAGTGCCAGAAGGAAGTTCCTAGATATCCTTCAGAACCACACTTTGGTCTTCCCTGTTCTTGCCCCATCTTACCTTGAAGCAGGAGGCTGAAAATGAAGCACAAGACAATTCCCCTCCTAGAAGTCCACCCCCCTTCCATCCTCCTCTCTGGACTCTTCTCTGGGGACTCACCAGGAGCCCCTAAACCCTGGGGCTTAAAGGAGCTTGGACCACACCTTGGTTCCTGGTTTTGAATACTGCTCATGACAGGTGACCACACCCTGGTGAGAGGCTGTGGCCAGAGAGGTCACAGCAGAGTGTCCTGCTTTAGCCCTGTCCAGGTATGCTCTCCGGGCTCCAGGAAGGGAGAAAGTTGGGCCAAGATTAAGAGAGAAGCATCCTGTTTGGCAGCTCTGTGCTGAGATCAATAACAAAATAACTCACTTTAATGAGAGAGCATGGGCTGGGGAAATATGAATTATTATTTTTCTAAGGCCAAGGAATCTGAAGATTTGGAAAGGTGGCAATATGTAGTGATTTGGTTATGTATTCATTCAGAATAAATGCAAATACCAAATTATAAATCTTGATTCATAGCTTCATTATCTACTGTTTATATTTTTCCAACATTCCACAGCTAGATTTCCTCTCTCCAGTCGTTCTGCCTCCCTAATTCATTCTCCCCTAGACTGATGTTCTCCATACAATTTTTTACTCTATGCATTGATTACATGATAATTAGATGTCACAAAACAGATAGCAGATCTGTTTTTAGCATCTTTATGTTATCAATAGTGTTATACATTATCATAAACTAGTCATCTCAGCTAGCATAAATATTAATGGCCTGTGTCAATGTTATGTCTTATGTCACATCTCTGTAGAAAAACACAATTGGACCAAATGAGTGAATTGGGGCATTGTTATATTAAGTATCTTAGCTATCTTAGTTGGAAATTTTTTCCTTGCAGAAAGGGTGAAGAGTAAGACCTAGAGTACAAAAGAAACTTTGTTTAGAATGGAAGATCATGACAGTCCAAAATAGAAACTGCTAAGGTATGCAGGAATGACTTAAGGGCCCAAAGTGGGAAAGTATAGGACAGAAGGCTGAAATATTTTTTGTTTAAAGTTTGAAATGTCTGCAGTCCTTCAGCTCTGTAAGTCATTTCTTCCCTTCTTTGGAAACTTGACCAAAGGATTGGACCATCATGTCATGTAGGACCAAAGTACTACTGTGTCTACATGGACACACCCATGGGGCACTGGACTCTTGGACTGGCCAAGAGTGAAGGGCTTTCAAGGGACACTTGAGTTCCACAGGCAGGCTAGGCTCCCAGACCTTGGATCTAGGAAAGGAGGGTTAACTTCAAGCCCTGCTGAAAGTGGCTGAAGATAGTTGACATATATCTTGTTTTTATCAAAGTTGGCTGAAAATCGGGACCTAAGTCCCAATTGGACTTAGAAGTAGGTATAGCTGCCAGGAAGTGGAGGTGATAGAGGCAGGAGAAATAAAGCAGTAAGGCACAGGTTTCTTCCGACCTGGGGAGTCAAGAGTTTCAACTCTGGGATCTGGAAATCTCAGGAGCTATTGCTCCTGCTGCTGCTGCTGCAGGTGGTAACTAACATATCGAGTACTTTACTGTATGCCAGGCGTTGGATACCTCATTTTATGTAGTTCCCCAACAATCCTACAATGCAGATATTGGATAGGAGTATGTAGAAAAAAGAAATGGAGCCAAGTAAATAGAGAGATGGCAATTGGACCTTGTATTTTCTGATCATAATTTAGAACATAATAAATTTAAGGCAAAATAAATTTTGTCATTAACTGCAAGAATCAAACGCCCACAATCTATTGATCATCTTTTTTTAAAAACATCTTTATTGGAGTATAATTGCTTTACAATGTTGTATTAGTTTCTGCTGTATAATGAACTGAATCAGCTGTATGTATACATATATCCCCATATCCCCTCCCTCTTGCACCTCCCTCCCATCCACCCTATCCCACCCCTCTAGGTGGTCACAAAGCACCAAGCTGATCTCCCTGTGCTATACAGCTGCTTCCCACTAGCTGTCTGTTTTACATCTGGTAGTGTACATAGGTCAGTGCTACTCTCTCACTTTGTCCCAGCTTACCCTTCCCCCTCCCTGTGTCTTCAAGTCCATTCTCTACATGTGCGTCTTATTCCTGTCCTGCCCCTAGGTTCATCAGAACCATTCCTTTTTTTTTTAGATTCCATACATATGTGTTAGCATACGGTATTTGTTTTTCTCTTTCTGACTTACTTCACTTTGTATGACAGACTCTAAGTCCATCCACCTCACTACAAATAACTCAATTTCGTTTCTTTTTATGGCTAAGTAATATTCCATTGTATATATGTGCCACATCTTCTTTATCCATTCATCTGTTGAGGGACAT
>NC_041214.2:76886229-76888083 GCF_002837175.3 Physeter macrocephalus | reverse complement strand
CACGGGCCCAGCCGCTCCGCAGCATGTGGGATCCTCCCAGACCGGGGCGCGAACCCGGTTCCCCTGCATCGGCAGGCGGACGCGCAACCACTGCGCCACCAGGGAAGCCCCATGTCTCTTTTTGAATTATGGTTTTTTCAGGGTATATGCCCAGGAGTGGGATTGCTGGGTCATATGGTAGTTCTATTTTTAGTGTTTGAAGGAACCACCATACTGTTCTCCATAGTGGCTGTATCAATTTACATTCCCACCAACAGTGCAAGAGGGTTCCCTTTTCTCCACACCATCTCCAGCATATATTGTTTGTAGATTTTTTGATGATGGCTATTCTGGCCGGTGTGAGGTGATACCTCATTGTGGTTTTGATTTGCATTTCTCTAATGATTAGTGATGACTGAGGGTTGTCTTTTTGTCTTGTTTATGGTTTCCTTTGCTGTGAAAAAGCTTTTAAGTTTCATTAGGTCCCATTTGTTTATTTTTGTTTTTATTTCCATTTCTCTAGAGGTGGGTCAGAAAGGATCTTGCTGTGATTTACGTCATAGAGTGTTCTTCCTATGTTTTCCTCTAAGAGTTTTATAGTGTCTGGCCTTACATTTAGGTCTTTAATCCATTTTGAGTTTATTTTTGTGTATGGAGTTAGGAAGTGTTCTAATTTCATCCTTTTACATATAGCTGTCCAGTTTTTCCAGCACCACTTATTGAAGAGTCTGTCTTTTCTCCACTGTATATTCTTACCTCCTTTATCAAAGATAAGGTGACCATATGTGCGTGGGTTTATCTCTGGGCTTTCTATCCTGTTCCATTGATCTATATTTCTGTTTTTGTGCCAGTACCATACTGTTTTGATTACTGTAGCTTTGTAGTATAGTCTGAAGTCAGGGAGTCTAATTCCTCCAGATCTGTTTTTCTCCCTCAAGATTGCTTTGGCTATTCAGGGTCTTTTGTGTTTTCACACAAATTGTGAAATTTTTTGTTCTAGTTCTAGTGAAAAATGCCATTGGTAGTTTGATAGAGATTGCATTGAATCTGCAGATTGCTTTGGGTAGTATAGTCATTTTCACAACGTTGATTCTTCCAATCCAAGAACATGGTATATCTCTCCATCTGTTTGTATCATCTTTAATTTCTTTCATCAGTGTCTTATAGTTTTCTGCATACAGAACTTTTGTCTCCTTAGGCAGGTTTATTCCTAGGTATTTTATTCTTTTTGTTGTAATGGTAAATGGGAGCGTTTCCTTTATTTCTCTTTCAGATTTTTCATCATTAGTGTATAGGAATGCAAGAGATTTCTGTGCATTAATTTTGTATCCTGCTATTTTACCATTCATTGATTAGCTCTAGTAGTTTTCTGTTAGCATCTTTAGGATTCTCTATATATAGTATCATGTCATCTGCAAACAGTGACAGTTTTACTTCTTTTCCGATTTGGATTGCTTTTATTTCTTTTTCTTCTCTGATTGCCGTGGCTAAAACTTCCAAAAGTATGTTGAATAATAGTGGTGAGAGTGGGCAACCTTGTCTTTTTCCTGATCTTAGAAGAAATGGTTTCAGTTTTTCACCATTGAGAACGATGTTCGCTGTGGGTTTGTCATATATGGCCTTTATTATGTTGAGGTAGCTTACCTCTATGCCCACTTTCTGGAGAGTTTTTATCATAAATGGGTGCTGAATTTTGTCAAAAGCTTTTTCTGCATCTATTGAGATTATCATATGGTTTTTATCCTTCAGTTTATTAATATGGTGTATCACATTGACTGATTGCGTATATTGAAGAATCCTTGCATTCCTGGGATAAACCCCACTTGATCATGGTGTATGATCCTTTTAATGTGCTGCTGGAATCTGTTTGCTAGT
>NC_041214.2:76885375-76886090 GCF_002837175.3 Physeter macrocephalus | reverse complement strand
AGTTCTTATCATAAATGGGTGTTGAATTTTGTTGAAAGCTTTTTCTGCATCTATTGAGATTATCATATGGTTTTTATCCTTCAGTTTATTAATATGGTGTATCACATTGACTGAGTGTTAGCTCTTCTCTAAATGTTTGATGGAATTCACCTGTGAAGCCATCTGGTGTTGGGCTTATTTTGCTGGAAGATTTTTTTTTATCCTTTTACAAAAAATATTTATTTATTTAAAAAATATTTTTTTGGTTGTGCTGGGTCTTAGTTGAGGCAGGTGGTCTCCTTAGTTGCGGCTTCCAGGCTTCTTAGTTGTGGCATGCGAACTCCTAGTTGTGGCATGCATGTAGGATCCAGCTCCCTGACCAGGGAATGAACCCCGGGCCCCCTGCATTGGGAGGGCAGAGACCTAACCACTGCACCACCAGGGAAATCCCTGTTGGAAGATTTTTAATCCCAGTTTCAGTTTCAGTGCTTGTGATTGGTCTGTTCATATTTTCTATTTCTTCCTTGTTCAGTCTTGGAAGGGTGTGCTATTCTAGGAATTTGTCCATTTCTTCCAGGTTGTCCATTTTATTAGCATATAGTTGTTTGTAGTAATCTCTCATGATCCGTTGTATTTCTGCAGTGTCAGTTGTTACTTCTCCTCTTTCATTTCTAATTCTGTTGATTTGAGTCTTCTCCCTTTTTTTCTTGATGAGTCTGGCTAATGGTTTATCAAT
>NC_041214.2:76883377-76884403 GCF_002837175.3 Physeter macrocephalus | reverse complement strand
ATTTTTTACAGTTTTTTTTCCTGTAATTGATATCTAGTCTCATAGTGTTGTGGTTGGAAAAGATACTTGATACGATTTTAATTTTCTTAAATTTTCAAAGCCTTGATTTGTGACCCAAGATATGATCTATCCAGGAGAATGTTCCAAGAGCACTTGAGAAGAAAGTGTATTCTGTTGTTTTTGGATGGAATGTCCTATGAATATCAATTAAGTCCATCTTGTTTAATGTGTCATTTAACACTTGTGTTTCCTTATTTATTTTCATTTTGGATGATCTATCCATTGGTGAAAGTGGGGTGTTAAAGTCCCCTACTGTGATTGTGTTACCATCGATTTCCCCTTTTATGGCTGTTAGTGTTTGCCTTATGTTTTGAGGTGCTCCTACATTGAGTACATTAATATTTACAATTGTTATATCTTCTTGGATTGATCCCTTGATCATTATGTAGTGTCCTTCTTTGTCTCTTGTAATAGTCTTTATTTTAAAGTCTTTTTTTTTAGGGAAAATATTTTCTTTTTAATAATAAGAATGTTCTTATTATTATACTTCACTTTTTTATTTTATTTATTTATTTATTTGTGTCTTGTAGACAGCATATACACAGGTCTTGTTTTTGTATCCATTCAGCCAGTCTGTGTCTTTTGGTTGGAGCATTTAATCCATTTACATTTAAGGTAATTATTGATATGTGTGTTCCTATTACCATTTTAAAAATTATTTTGGGTTTGTTTTTGTAGGTCTTTCCTTCTTTTGTGTTTCCTGCCTAGAGAAGTTCCTTTAGCATTTGTTGTAAAGCTGGTTTGGTGGTGCTGAATCCTTTTAACTTTTGCTTGTCTGTAAAGGTTTTAATTTCTCTGTCAAATCTGAATGAGATCCTTGCTGGGTAGAGTAATCTTGGTTGTAGATTTTTCCCTTTCATCACTTTAAATATGTCCTGCCATTCCCTTCTGGATTGCAGAGTTTCTGCTGAAAGATCAGCTGTTAACCTTATGGGGATTCCCTTGTATGTTATTTGTTGCTTTTCC
>NC_041214.2:76875936-76883349 GCF_002837175.3 Physeter macrocephalus | reverse complement strand
ATGTTGGTGCATTTAATGTTGTCCCAGAGGTCTCTGAGACTGTCCTCAATTCTTTTCATTTTTTTTCTTTATTCTGCTCTGCAGTAGTTATTTCCACTATTTTATCTTCCAGGTCACTTATCTGTTCTTCTGCCTCAGTTATTCTGCTATTGACTCTTTCTAGAGAATTTTAAATTTCATTTATTGTGTTGTTCATCATTGTTTGCTCTTTAGTTCTTCTAGGCCCTTGTTAAACATTTCTTGTATTTTCTCCATTCTATTTCTAAGATTTTGGATAATCTTTACTATCGTTATTCTGAATGCTTTTTCAGGTAGATGGCCTATTTCCTCTTCATTTGTTTGGTCTGGTGGGTTTTTACCTTGCTCCTTCATCTGCTGCATATTTCTCTGTCTTCTCATTTTGTTTAACTATTGTGTTTGGGGTCTCCTTTTTGCAGGCTGCAGGTTTGTAGTTCCCGTTGTTTTTGGTGTCTGCCCCCAGTGGGTGAGGTTTGTTCAGTGTCTTGTGTAGGCTTCCTGGTGGAGGGGACTGGTGCCTGTGTTCTGGTGGTTGGGACTGGATCTTGTCTTCCTGGTGGGCAGGGCCACGTCTGGTGGTGTGTTTTGGGGTGTCTGTGAACTTAGTATGATTTTAGGCAGCCTCTCTGAAAATGCGTGGGGTTGTGTTCCTGTCTTGCTAGTTGTTTGGCATAGAGTGTCCAGCACTGGAGCTTGTTGGCTGTTGGGTGGAGCTGGGTCTTAGTTTTGAGACGGAGATCTCTGGGACAGCTCTTGCCGATTGATATTATGTGGGGCCGGGAGGTCTCTGGTTGTCCAATGTCCTGGACTCGGCTCTCCCACCTTGGAGGCTCAGGCTTGACACCAGGCCGGAGGACCAAGACCCTGTCAGCCACACAGCTCAGAAGAAAAAAATCAAATCAAATTAAAAATATAATAATAATAAAATTTAAAAATAATAAAATTTAAAAAAAAGAGAGCAACCAAACCAATAAACAGATCCACTAATGATAACAAGCACTAAAAACTGAACTAAGATAAACATACAAATCAGAAACAAATCAGTCGCAGACAGCAAACCCCAAGTCTACAGTTGCTCCCAAAGTCCACTCCTTCCATTTTGGGAACATTCGTTGTCTATTCAGTTGTTCCACAGATGCAGGGTTCATCAGGTTGATTGTGGGGATTTAATCTGTTGCTCCTGAGGCTGCTGGGAGAAATTTCCCTTTCTCTTCTTTGTTCGAACAGCTCCTGGTGTTCAGCTTTGGTTTTGGCCCTGCCTCTTCGTGCAGGTCGCCCTCAGGCATCTGTTTCCCACCCAGACAGGAGGGGGTTAAAGCAGCGATGATTAGGTCTCTCTTGCTCTCTCAGGCCAGGGAGAGGGAGGGGTACAGTAGTCATAATTGGAATGCGGGGTGAGCCTGCAGCGGCAGAGGCCGACATGAAGTTGCAACAGCCTGCAGCGCACCATGTGTTCTCCCAGGGAAGTTGTCCCTGGATCTTGGGACCCTGGCAGTGGTGGGCTGCACAGGCTCCCGGGGGTGGGGTGTGGGTAGTGACCTGTGCTTGCTCACAGGATTCTTGGTGGCAGCGGCAGCAGCCTTAGCGTTTCCTGCCTGTCTCTGGGGTGCAAGCTGGTGGCCACGGCTCGTGCCTGTCTCTGGAGTGCGCTTGGGTGGTGCTCTGCCTTCTGTGGGCACACGGGGAAGGAATCCCCTCTCCTCGCATACCCCAAAACAATGGTCTCTTGCCTCTTAGGCAGGTACAGACTTTTTTCCAGACTCCCTCCTGGCTAGCTGTGGTGCACTAGACCCCTCAAGCTGTGTTCACATAGCCAACCCCAGTCCTCTCCCTGGGATCTGACCTCCGAAGCCCAAGCCTCAGCTCCCTGCCCCCGCCCGCCCCAGTGGGTGAGCAGACAAGCCTCTCAGGCTGGTGAGTGCTGGTCAGCACCGATCCTCTGTGCGGGAATCTCTCCGCTTTGCCCTCTGCACCCCTATTGCTGCGCTCTCCTCTATGGCTCTGAAGCTTCCCCCCCACCCACACCCCATTCACCAGTGAAGGGGCTTCCTAGTGTGTGGAAACTTTTCCTCCTTCACAGCTCCCTCCCAGAGGTGAGGTGCCATCCCTATTCTTTTGTCTCTGTTTTTTCTTTTTTCTATTGCCTTACCCAGGTACGTGGGGGAGTTTCTTGCCTTCTGGGAAGTCTGAGGTCTTCTGCCAGCATTCAGTAGGTATTCTGTAGGAGTTGTTTCACAGGTAGATGTGTTTCTGATGTATCTGTGGGGAGGAAGGTGATTTCCACATCTTACTCCTCCGCCATCTTGAAGGTCCCCCCTATTGATCATCTTATATAAAAATACCTAAAATGATGAATTAGGGACCATTTTCAAGTAAAACAATAAAAATGATAGTACTTAAAATAACCGGGGTTGCAGGTTTTCCAATGCTTTTGGCTTCTTAACAAGCCATATAAGAATCACATAGTTTTTCAGCATGAACATTGGGTCTCTTTCTACCTTCAGAACTCTTTACGTGTACAGGGTACTTTTCACATTGGCCAGTCCTCCATCTCAGACAAATTAGTAAGCACCTGGAATGCTTGTTCAGGATGCATACTAGCTTAGGCTAGCTCTCGCTTAGAGTTAATGCCAGGACAGAGTTCCTTGTTACAAATGTGGTTTGGACATCCCTCCTGGGTATGCCTGCCTCCTCCTTCTCTTCTCCACTAGGCTTTCAGATAGGCGAGGTTAGCTATATTTAGACAGAGCTGCAGTAGCTGGATTATCATTTTCTGAGCCCATTAGGAATAGTTGTCTCCAACATTCTCTGGAATATCCTGGGGAGTCTCTAAGACTCCCATTTTAGCTCCAGATGCATGTCTCTCCTAAGCCAAGCTGTGGGCTTTCATGGTGACTCAGAACTAGGAGATGGTTCAGAAACTCTTAGCTGATTCAGGGGTCATTGTGGGAGGGTCAGGGACTTCCTCCACTCTCAGCTTTCTCTGGGCATCTTTGGAGCCTCCATCTTGGGTTCATATATCTTTAGGATTCTTGGGCACTCAGTCATGGACCTAAAAATCAGCAGCTCTGAATGTGGGCTTTAGCTGCCTCCTTCGACAAATATGGGGCCAGTTAGGACTCCTGTGAACCTGGGATTGCCTAGAGCAGAGTTTCTCAACCTCAGTACTGTTGGCATTTGGCGCTGGATAATCCTTTCTTTGGAGGACTGTCCTGTGCACTGTAAGATATTTAGCAGCATCTCTGGCCCACTGGATGCCAGTTCCATTCCCCATCCCAGTCATAACCTTAATAATGTCTGCAGACATTGCCAAAGATCCATTTGGGGGTAAAATATCCCACAGCCTGAGCACTGGCAACTTGGATTCCTAGAGATTTAACTTTTCTTTTTCTTTTTTTTTTAGTTCCCTGACCAGGGATCAAACCTGGGCTCTGGCAGTGAAAGCACCAAGTCCTAACTACTGGACTGCAAGGGAATTCCCAACACTTAAAAAAAAAAATCCTAAATGATTATAGGATGGTCACTGTGTCCTCTCCTCTCATTCCTTGTCCTGACTGGCTGGGCAATTTCTGGCCCATCTTCATGGAACTCCCAGCATGTACAGTGAGCCGACACTTGCACATCCTTTTCGGGCTTCTTAGTATTGGTGTCTGGTGTCTCCATGGCTGTACTCTGGGGAATCAGGAATAGGCAGGTTGGGCACTAGATTCCCTATGGCTTTGGATATCAAGGCCAGAGGCACAGACACTGGATTTAGGAGCCCAGGTGAGAAACAGTGTCCAAGGCTCAGAGGCTCCAGCACCCAGGCCAGTCAGCAGGGTCTGTGTGAGTAGCCTTGAGAGCCTGCTCTCCTCCAAGATGAGGGCAGGTGTCACCTTCATCCTGATTCTTAAGCCCTATGCAGACACTAGATGGTAAAGAATCTCTCTGGAGACTGTATAGTACCATCAAAGCCCCCGGGCTTCACATCTGGTCACCTCCTTAATGGTCTCACTCCTAGTCTGGCTTTTTCTAACTTATCCTCCACTGTGTAGGCTGTGTAATTTGAAATGCAGAGCTGACCATGTCCTTCTTATACTTGAAATCTTTCACTGGCTCCCATTGTCTATAGCATTTACGTTAAGATTGCTGAATCTGAGAATTTGTATTTTCAACAAGTTTTGCAGGTGCTGCTGCAGCTACTCATCCTGGGACCACACTTAGAGAACCACTGGCTTATAGGATGAAATCTCACTCCTTAGAATGATGTAAAGTACTCTCTGACTTAAGTCCCACCTATCTCTCCATCATTTTGCTTTGGCTTTTATTTTATTTTTAATATTTATTTATTTATTTGGTTGCGCCGGGTCTTAGTTGCAGCATTTGGGATCTTTAGTTGCGGCATGCGGGATCTTCTTTAGTTACAGCATGCGGGATCTTTTTTAGTTGCAGCATGCGGGATCTAGTTCCCTGACCAGAGATCCAATCTGGGCACCCTGCATTGGGAGCACAGAGTCTTAAGCACTGGACCAACAGGGAAGTCCCACTTTTGATTTTACACTATAAAAGAGTTGTTCTTATCTTTAATATGTATCAGAATTACCTAATGTGCCTTACCCTCACCACTCTGGCCCTAAATCTGAATCTTAGCCCCAAATCAGAATTGCAGGCAACATTGCTCAGGAATTTACATTTTTTTTTTTTTGTGGTACGCGGGCCTCTCACTGTTGTGGCCTCTCCCATTACAGAGCACAGGCTTCGGACGCGCAGGCTCAGTGGCCATGGCTCACGGGCCTAGCCGCTCCGCGGCATGTGGGATCTTCCCGGACCCGGGCACGAACCCGTGTCCCCTGCATCGGCAGGTGGACTCTCAACCACTGCGCCACCAGGGAAGCCCCAGGAATTTACATTTTAAACTAGATCCACAGCTAATTCAAATGCACGTGGATCTTGGACTACACAGGGAGAAACACTACATACTAAGCAGCACCTCAACATCCAGTATGTGATTTTATTTCTCCACATTCCCTCGACCTAAAATACACATTCTACCATTGATCTCTTGTCCCACTAATAAATTCTTAAAGATTCAGCTCAACTCAAGCATCTAGTCTTCTGTGAAGCCTTCCTCAATCTCCCTCTCTCCTTCTCTCTTTCTGTCTCTTATGCAAACACACACACACACATGCACGCTTGCGTATGTGCTCCTGAATGCTGTTGTGACCCTTAAACTGGAAACATCTCTTTACATGTGTGTCTCTCCTCCTGCTCTGTAATTTCAGAGAGAGACAGAAACATTTTTTTTTTGGTCCCCCAGTGTGTGGCATATAGCAGTAAGTATTCAATAAATGCTTTTCAGTTGAAATGTAGTTGATTTACAACATTACAATATTAGTTTCAGGTGTACAACATAGTAATTAAATATTTTGATAGATTATACTCCATTTAAAACACTATAAATTATTGGCTATATTTCCTGTGCTGTACAATACATCCTTGTAGCTTATTTATTTTATACATAATAGTTTATACCTCTTAATCCCCTATCCCTACCTTACTCCTCCCCACTTCCCTCTCCCCACTGGTAACCACTAGTTTGCTCTCTATATCTGTGAGTCTGTTTCTGTTTTGTTACATTCATTTGTTTGTTTTTTTAGATTTCACATGTAAATGATAACATACAATATTTGTCTTTGTCTGACTTATTTCACTAAATATAATACCCTCTAGGTCCATCCATGTTGTTTCAAATGGCAGAATTTCATTCTTTTTTGTGGCTGAGTAGTATTCCATTACATATATATTATATATAGTATATAGTATTATAGTCATTCCATCATATCTCTATATCTATATCTTTATATCTATCTCCCATCTTCTTAATCCATTCCTCTGCTGATAGACACTTAGGTTGCTTCCATGTCTTGGCTATTGTAAGTAATGCTGCAGTGAACATTGGGTTCATGAATCATTTCAAATTAATGTTTTCATTTTCTTCTGATATATACCCAGGAGTAGAATTTCTGGATCATACAGTAGTTCTATTCTTAATTTTTTGAGGAATCTCCATACTGTTTTCCACAGTGGCTACACCAATTTACATTCCCACCAACAGTGTACTAGGATTCCCTTTTCTCTACATCCTCACCAACATCTGTTATTTGTAGACTTTTTGATGATAGCCATTCTGACAGTGGGAGGTGATATTTCATTGTGGTTTTGATCTGCATTTCTCTGATGATTAGTGCTAAGGGTTTAATATCCAAAATATATAAACAACACATACAACTCAATATCAAAAAAACCAGACAACCCGATTAAAAATGGGTGGAAGACCTGAATAGACATTGTTCCAGAGAAGATATACAGATGCCAGCAGGCATGAAAAGATGCTCAATAAATTTTAGTTAAATATCTGGCCTGTCAGTTTACCATGGATGGGGAGAGAGACGCAGGCACCTTTGGCAGATGTAAGAAAGGTGATTGGGATCCTCATGGGAGTCCTGAGGCCATATCAGAGAAGTTACCTGCTGTTCCCATGGTGTGGCTGAGGTGTGAGCCTCCACCTTGGGTGCAGTTTGGTGGAGCTGGGGTTTGGCAGAGGCACAGCAGCCTCCAGAGGGCTGGAGCCAGGGCCCAGCCTTTTATTTCTGACTGTCCCCTCTAAGTTTCCAGTGAAGACCATGCTCAGAATGGCCTAACTGGAGCTACCATTTATTTATTTATTTATTTTTGTTTATTGCTTTTATTCATTATTTTTCTTCCACATCTTTATTGGAGTATAATTGCTTTACAATGTTGTGTTAGTTTCTGCTGTGTAACAAAGTGAATCAGCTATACGTATACATATATCCCCTCTCTCTTGAGCCTCCCTCCCACCCTCCCTATCCCACCCCTCTAGGTGGTCACAAAGCACTGTGCTGATCTCCCTGTGCTGTGCAGCTGCTTCCCACTAGCCATCCATTTTACATTTGGTAGTGTATATATGTCAATGCTACTCTCTCACTTCATCCCAGCTTTCCATTCCCCCCTACCCCCGTGACCTCAAATCTGTTCTCTACATCTGCGTCTTTATTCCTGCCCTGCCACTGGGTTCATCAGTACTGCTTTTTTAGATTCCATATATATGCGTTAGCATATGGTATTTGCTTTTCTCTTTCTGACTTATTTCTTTACTCTGTATGACAGACTCTAGGTCCATCCACCTCACTACAAAAAACTCAATTTCGTTCCTTTTTATGGCTAATATTCCATTGTATATATGTGCCACACCTTCTTTATCCATTCATCTGTTGATGGACATTTAGGTTGCTTCCATGTCCTGGCTATTGTAAATAGTGCTGCAATGAACATTGTGGTACATGACTCTTTGAATTATGGTTTTCTCAGGGTATATGCCCAGTAGTGGGATTGCTG
>NC_041214.2:76791059-76875326 GCF_002837175.3 Physeter macrocephalus | reverse complement strand
ATATTTCTTTTTTTGTGCCAGTACCATATTGTCTTGATTACTGTAGCTTTGTAATATAGTCTGAAGTCAGGGAGCTGGATTCCTCCAGCTCCGTTTTTCTTCCTCAAGATTGCTTTGGCTATTTGGGGTCTTTTGTGTTTCCATGCAAATTGTAAAATTCTTGTTCCTGTTCTGTGAAAAATGTCATTGGTAATTTGATAGGGATTGCACTGAACATGTAGATTGCTTTGCTACCATTTATTGAGTTTGTGCCATGTGCTCTATACTGTGTTATGTACTTTACGTACAGTGTTCATATCCTCACAATTGCTTTGAGAGGTCAGCACTATTACTCCCAATTTTACAGATTAGAAAACTGAGGTATAGAGAGGTAAAAAAAATCTAAATCTTGTGCCCATCCAGGTGGATATTGGTAGAATCTAGATTCAAACCCAGGTCAGTCTAGTTCCATTGTTCTGTCCTTGCTCTTTTCATTACTCTATAGCTGGGGAGTCTTGTGGACTAGATTATTAGGCCCCTAGGTTTCCACAAATGAAATCCTTGGGCCTAGACAACGTTTGGCTCCAAAGGTAAACAGTAGGGACAGGAGCTGTAGTTTTGCAAGTCAGATACCAGCACCTTTCACCTTAGTTTATATTCCAAAGGGGATCACACCACATGGCCCTCTGGTGGCCCCATTCGTCTGGGATCCTGAGGGATCAGATTTGGGAACATAGCTGTAACCTGCCAAGGGCAGAATTAGCTGGTAGAGGAGGGAGGATAAGTAAAGGCCATTCTTTTGCAGCCCTGATGGATGGCAATCACATACAGAGGGCATTGGCCAGGGCTAAGGATCCAGGAGCATGGAGGCAGCCAAAACATCCAAACTGCAGGGTGAGTCACTAGCTGAAGTCAGGTTGGCTATGGTGCCTGGAATAGAAAGAGGGAGGGTCCTGGGACTCCTCAGAGGCACCTGGGAAAAGAGACCAAGACAACCACTCAGCTGAGGCTGCCATTTTAACAGGCTTGAATTCTCTTGAAGTGTGATAACCCCATACTTATCACTTCACTTTTCTCCACTTCATTTTTCTCATCTAAAAAATGAGGGGGTTGTGCTAGAAAGTCTATAATTCTTTATGTCTAGTGCCTCCCACCTAGATGTCGATTTTGCACTCTAGGTGTCAGTCTGCATGATGAAAATATGCTCTCTAGCGTATCACGTTGGGCTTTCTAGTTTCTATAAGCCTATAAATGGTTTTTTAAATCCATGTTTTAAAAATAACTTAATCTGGGACTTCCCTGGTGGTGCAGTGGTTGAGAGTCCGCCTGCCGATGCAGGGGACACAGGTTTGTGCCCCGGTCCGGGAAGATCCCACATGCCGCAGAGCGGCTGGGCCCATGAGCCATGGCCACTGAGCCTGTGCGTCCGGAGCCTGTGCTCCACAATGGGAGAGGCCACAACAGTGAGAGGCCCGCGTACGGCAAAAAAAAAAGCTTTGCCACCTAACAAGAGGAAAGTCATTAGCACAAAGAGTGCTTATCATATGATTCTATTATAGATGGAATAGAAAGACAGCTACCACATTTGTTACTTTTCTGGGAGCTCTCTGATTTCAAAGGTTCTGTATGATTATCCAGTGTGTGTTAAGATCACATGTTCAGATTTTGATTTTGGAAAAAATAAAATCACTATAATTATATCATGCCTTCTTTTACTGAAAGGAGATTTAGTGTCTTAATCCATATGTCAAAAAAGATCAAGTGCATATTTACTATTCAAATAAAACATAAAGCTATGTAATTGAAAAAATGTGAAGAAAATAAGTAGAGAAATATGTACTGTGACGATCGGTGGAAAGAACAAAATGATGCAAATGGACCTCACATAATTTTAGAACCTCTTGAAATCTGGGTAAGTGAGCTACTCAGCAAAGTCAAGGATGAGTCTCCAGGTGAGGTGACTGTCTCAGGATAGGGCATAGGAGTGGAACATCCAAAAGTATCTGTCAATAGATATCAGCAGCAAAAAGCTAAATCCATAGAGAATACAAAGGAAAGAGGGACTGCCCAGATCAGATTTGGGGAAATATATACTCCAGAAAGCAGTGGAGGAAGTACAGGTAGTGGACTTGGGTGTTATGACTTAGGATGAGGGTGGGCAGGAGAGGTGAGGAGTAGAAAAAACTGAGGGAGGGAGTAAAAGGAAATTGAAAAGAAAGTTTGTCTTAGGGACCCTGATCAGAGACTTGCTCTTCCTGTTTTAATTCTCCTATAGTGTTAGTCGATGAAGACTTGAAGTGGGGGCTTCCCTGGTGGTTCAGTGGCCGACTCCGTGCTCCCAGTGCAGGGGGCCCGGGTTCAACCCCTGGTCAGGGAACTAGATCCCACATGCCGCAACTGAAGAGTCCATGTGCCGCAACTAAAGATCCTGCATGCCTCAACTAAGATCCTGCATGCCACAATGAAGATTCCGCTTGCCACAATGAAAACCCGGTGCAGCCAAATAAATAAATTTAAAGAAAAAAAAAAAGACTTGAAGTGGATTGATGTCTCAACATGGGACTCCTGGAGAACCTGTCTGGTTTCATCCTCGGTCTGGAGGGTCGTGTGGCAGAGGCTGAGTCCCGTGTCTTGAGCCAGCTTCCTCGGTTCAAACTGCAGCTCTGTCACCTGACTAGCTGTGGAAACTTGGGAGACAGCTCAGTGGCCATCACTGCACTTCTCTGTGCTTCATTTTCTCATTTATTTCATTTCATTTATTTGAATATATAAAATGGGGATAATAATACAAAACCACAGTTTTAAAACCTAAAGGGCTTTGAAAACCAAATTATTTTTCATAAATTATATGGTGGCAAAACCTGTCATGAACAGTTGTGAGTCTGTCTGTAGTTTCATTTTTGCTACCGAGTGTGAATATTCATAGATTTCACTGCAGAAATATTAATTGTGTTTGATTAGAGGATGCTACTCCATAGCTGACTTGGGATGTTAGTAACATATAGTACATGCATGATTGTTACCTTTTTAAAATCTGAAAAATTCCACATTTGGCTCCAAGGTAGGTGTGGATCTATAGTTCCTGCTTCATAGGATTACCATGAGGATTAAATGTGCTTATTCATTTAAAGCACTTAGAAAAGTGCCTGTCTCATATTAATAACTTAATAAATGTTGGTTATTATTATACCTATACTGTGTCCTTTCTAAAGGCCCACTTTGTAGAAAGCTGTGAGTTGAGGAACTGCCAAAATAATAACAGATATCCAAAATAATAACAGACATGCTCATTTATTTAGCTGAATGTCAGGGCTCCTGATTTAAGCTTAGCTAGATCTTTGACATGCCTGGAGGGCTGGTGATGGTGAAGGGAGTGTTTAACAAGGTTCTAGAAACTGAAGAGCCAAAGACCTTCCTGAAATTAAAAAAAAAAAAAAAAAAAGCAGAGAAAAAGGAGAGTTAAGGGGCACAAGTTTAATTGGAAGACCAGGAGCCTGAGTGAAAGGAGCCATTCAGAGTATAGCAGTGTATTTCTGCCTCAGTATGCCCAGATTCCCATGGACTTCTGCCTGAGTCCCAGCAGAAGGGGATGGCAAGGAAAGAGCAAGTTACAGCTGGTCCTGGTGACTCAGCATCCAGTGGGAACATCTGCACTGTGGGTTCAGCCTTCCAGTGGCCTGGGCTCTCAGAGGGCAGAAGCTCCTGCAGCGAACATTGGGATGGGACCTCAGGCCCACACCACCACAGCAGCAGAACTTCTAGTGGACATTGGCTGCCTTGCCACCCTTTGGTGACCTTGCCACCAGTGACCAGAGGAAGCCAAAGGAGTTTGAGGAAGAGCAGTGGAGAGGAGGAACCAAGGAAATATACTTTAGTGAACAATATTGTGACTTTCTTTTTACTCCTAGCCTGTTATAACCTGGGAAATTTAGGCTTCAGATAGACAGTAGTAGAATAAACTAAAGAAAGGAAAAGAAATGGTTGCTAAAAATGAAAGATTGTGTTCAAGTTGTAACTAAGTTGCTCTCGAATCTGTGCTTTTCTGAACCTGGTGTCCAGCAAATCATGCCACAGCTCTGGTGTACAGTGATACAGTGGGGTCTCCACTTCCCCCAAGAAGCTATTGGAAATAATGGGCCAAGAGACGAAGACTTTCAAAATGATAAGGCAAGTGCCAGGAAGGGGAATTTTCCAGTTCATATGGAGGCATTTGTGTTACTCCCAAGTAAAGCAAATGCCATTTTCAAACGTGCTCTCCTTGGCCCAGTGTTCTTTTCTTAGTATGATTAGGGACAGATCAACTCTAATTGCAACACAGACAGCAGAATTCGGGATTATGTTAACACTCTAAGTGTTTAATGATGAATGAGCCATATGTCAGGCTTTGACAAAAGGCTTCACTCTTTAAACAAGAGATGCCTGGTTCTGGCACATTATTAATTTCTGAAGCTTAAATCTGGGATAACTGGATTTAGAAGGTTAATCCCTATTTCATTATAATTCCTTGTAATAGATTTTGGCCTCTTCTCTCCCCTCTCCCCACTTTCACATGTTGTCTAATAGACTTAAAAAACAAACAAACAAACAAGAAAATCCTTCTTACTTTGGTAATGAGAAGTTTCTGCAAGAAGACTCTCAACCTCAAGGGTTTTGAAACTATAATATACTGCAGAGAAGAGCCAGTGCTTTCTGCAAAGGGGTTTATCGGAGGAGATTTGATCAAGGGAGTATTCCAAGAACCTGAATCCTGAGGAGCCAGGCAGGCAGGATTCGTGGGAGGGCTGAGGGGAGCTGGTGGCATGCAGGAGCAAGGACCTGACTCAGGAGAGTTTAGGAGACCATTCAGGTCTGGTCTGAAACTGAACAGAAGGGCTGGGTTGAAAACAAGGTGGTTGCCAGGGCTGTAAGGTGGGATTTGGACAGGGATGAGAGCCTGGCTGGTTCCTGGAGGCAAGAGAAGCTCTTGCCTGGAGGTTGCAGGTGGGCATCTGCCTACGTGTTCCAGAGGACGATGACCGTGACGATGGAGGGGCCAGGAAGAGCAGGGAGAGGCGGAAAGGCAGGGTGTCCATCATGTGGCTGAACTGCATCCACAGGCCGACCAAGTGCTGCTTCTGAGCCTCGTCTTCCTGCTGGGCCCTCGCTGACCCACGGCACCCATTTAGCTCTGCCTCTCTGGGACCTGGCACCTTCCCCACCAGCTCCACGGGCTCCTTCACACCTACGGAGAGACAGAGACTCAGCTGTGGGCTGCCAAGGTCAGCTGGGGGGTTGTGGGGGCAGGAAGGAGGCGGGAGCAGAGAAGGGGAGGTGATGGGAGAGGACGCGTGGGCAGTGCTGATTTCCCTCACCAGGGAGGTGGGCAAGACTGAGGCCCAGGCCCGTGTTCCCTTCTGGGGCGCAGCGGGGCAGCGTTTCCTTGGGCTGGTGCAGTGTAGAAGCAGGGAACGGAGGCAGCGAGGCCTGGGTGGAGGCTGGGTGGTGGCCAGATGCAGCAGGTAGGTGATGAAGATGGTCTCCAGCAGGCGGACCACCATCAGTGACAGACACAGGGCAAAGTAGACACCTGGAGGGAAGTTGGGCCTGCCTGAGGGCCAGAGGCACCAGCCAGGGACTTCTTGTTTTCTCTTTTCCCGGAGGGCCCATTTGCAGGATCTCTTTTTACTCTGACCTGGTTTCATTGGTTCCTCTCCCCACTCCACCCCCTACCTTGCTTTTCTTCTCCTGATGGAGGGAGGGGCCATACTGATGAGGGGGGTGCCACTGGCAGGGAGTAAGTCATTCAACGTCATGAGCAGGAAGACGTTGTAGCCCAGCACGAGTGTCATCTTGAATGGGGCGCGGTTCTCACTTCCTGCCGGCAGGTAGAAGCTGAGGGCGTCGATGGCTATCAGAAAGCTACTGGGCACCAGGAGGCTTATGACGTAGAGGCTGGGCCTGCGCCTGATGGTCACCTGGTGGGGAGGGGTGAGGGAGGCAACTGAGGAGAAACCTGGGAGGCTGCCAAGCCAGTTAAAAGCAAGAGTTGAGATTTGCTCCTTACTTTCTAGTAAGGAAACATTATCTCAAGTCCCTTTCTCTGTCCTCCCTCTCCAGCAAAGCCATCTTAATCACCACACTGCCTTCCCATGGTTTGATTCTACCATGCTGCTTACCATTGAAATGTATCTCATTCCTTCTTGGCCCAAAGTTCAACTTTCTCCACCTAAATTTTTATTACTACCAATGTGCTCTTAGCAGAATTGAGGGACCAGATTCTTAGGTATTGTGTGCCTTGTATTTCTGCTTGCTTTCCTCATCAAGGTCTAATCTCTAGTGACTTTGCTGGTGGACATTTAAAAGCAGGGGGAGGGAAAACAAGACAGAGCAGACATTTGGGGGTCACCAGGATTTGGAATCATAATATCCCTAAGACTGTGTTTCATAACTTTTCCACCACCTCTTTTAAAAAATAAATATAAAAATTCCTGCCCTCCAAAAAGTTCTGATAGCCCTGGCAGGGGGCGGAGGGTCATGCTCACTATAAATCACTGCCATGGGAGCTTTGTTTCTTCCTCGGGGAGGATCCATTCAATCAATATTTACTGAGTGCCAGGTACTGTTTTAGGTACTGGAGATTTATCAGTGAAAAAAGTGATAACAATTTCTGTCCCTGTGGAGCTTATTTTCTCGTGGGAGAGCTTGCATTCTGGTGGAGGACATAAGCTATGCATCTAAGGAGAAGATCTCATCCAGGGCCCCTGAGCTCACATAGAAGATGATTTGGTCATACTCATTGGTGCCCACAGCCATCTTCATCATTCTTTGATGGATAGCCTGAAGTGCCCATTCCCCCTTGCTCCAAACGACGTTCTGTGATGTTTTCAAAATCTCCTGCACGTCCTGCTCCATGCCCAACACCATGTTCTGCACTGCAAAGGAGATCCAGGCGACTCAGCTTCCCCCAGCCCTCCCAACCCCTTTGCCCAGATTGTTGGATTCCTTACCACTTAGCTTTCACACCCCTTTCGGTGAGATTCCCTCACTGTTCCCAGCTTTCTATCCTCTTCTTCCCAAACCCTTTCTCTAGCTCTCAACATGTGAGCCTCACTCACCTGTGTAGATGAAAGAGCTGGAGGTGAGGGTGCAGTTCTGTTCAACAAAGGGGAAGTAGATGTCCAGGTTGCAGATGCTGGTCACCTGCATTGGTTTACTGTATTCGATGTGATCATCACTGTTGACATAAGCCATGAGACCTGGAGGGGTCTGATCCATGTCCATGCTGTGTGTGAGAAGGACAGGGAGGTGAGTGCTATGGGTTCCCCATCAGACTTGGCCTTCTTCCTCTCTCAGGTCACCCATTCCTGTGCTCCAGCCCCCTCATCTGACCTCCCCCTTCCACCTATTGCCATGTTTTGGGGATTTCAGACACTGCTCCTTTCTAAGGTGAGTCTTTGTGTGGCCCCTATTGGTTACTCATGCTCTTCCCTGGAGATATGATCTCCTTCTTGCTCTTTTCAGCCCCGATACTCACAACTCCTTGATAAAGATATCTGGAAGCCACAGATTCTCAGTTGCCACACTCAGCTTCCTGATGCCCCCACATTCCACTGGGTTCCACCTAAGGAATGGATTGTACCAGATCTAGAGGAAACTGTGGTGTGGGACAAACAGGGGGTGGGAACTGGTCTTTTTCTTCCTCTGTCTCTTGCACTTACATTTCTTTTCTTACTCATTTCTTTACTCTCCCACCCTCTCTCTGGCGACAGCTGTCACAATGTCACTGACAAAGTTTTACTTGCTTCCACTTCTCCCTCAGTGGTCTCAAGGGAGACCTTGAGCTTGGCTTTGGATTCCCTGTGTTGGAGCCACTTAAATATTGGCTTCCATGACCTTGGTTTATGCCACTTGCTCCCTGAGCCCCATCTCTGCCCTCCTTAAACTGGCAGAATAATCAGGAAGTTTTATGTTTTCATTATTGGCTGGTTCTGTATGAATTTGTCTAATTTGTGGGTATTCTCAGCTTTATCCATTTTAATCTGTGAAGTTGGACCCTGGAGTGGAAAAAGAGAGGTACCATAACAAAGGGGAAACTGAGTCTATCTTACCACATTTAGCCACAGGAATGATGTCATCAGTTGAAGATGTGTATCCTGGAAAAACAATTTTCATCCAGGATCATTAATTTTATGAAGTCAGGTCCAGTGCCACCACCCACCTCTTAGTCATTTCCAAGGCTGTTCTGTGTGGTAATTATGATATTTTTCATAAGCCACTAAAAATGGTAGGTCATATAATCCAGGGTACATGAGAAATGCAAGTGAAAGCACCAGTATGAGAGTCCATTGGGATCATGTTTCTTGTGGCATATTCCCAAAAAGGGAGAGCTTTTACCTGCAGAGATGTCGTTGTAGCATTCCCTGTCATTCCTCCCTACCCCATAGACTGAGCTTTTAATTTTACAAAATCCAGTCAGGGAACCCACTGCTCACCACTAGACCATTACAGAGTTGGGTCAGGACTTACTACTTCCAGGATGGCAGACAGGGTGAAGGAGATGTGGACATGAGTGGGGATGCTGAAGTTGGTGACTGGACAAAAGGTCTTTCTGTCAAACACTGCTTGGAAGACAGAGGGATCCACCCCATGCTGGTCGAATCCTGAGCAAGTGATGGTGAAATTGTCTCCTCTTCCTGTAGAGAGCAGAGACTGTGAAAGGAGTGCCAGCACTGGGGTCTGGGAAGTGTTTCTGCACAGAACGACAACAGGGGTCATGGGAGAAATGTCTGGACTCCTCCTTCCTGGACCAGGGAGCTTGGGCTGGGCTGGTAGGCAAATGGTGGAAGTTGATGAGGTGAGCTGAGTCAGGGCTCCATCTTCAATTCCATTGTCTCTCTCTCTCTATGCAAAACTTGTCTAAATGTGTATGCAAACTCAGTCCTGACCACCACTTTTTAGTGTCCTGTTGTGTTCTTAACAATCTCACCACAAACCTTTGTCCTTGAGCCATTTGGGTGAATGTCAGTGGCAGATTTTGCAATCACAGTTCTCCTCCTCACTATATGAACAGGGCATAGGTGGTCATGAATTAATGATGAGAGAAATAATCAGGTAGGTAGTGAGCAATCTGTGGGAACTTAAGGAAGGAACTCCTTAAAGAATGAACTCAGTTTTCAGTTTAATGGTATATCTTGTGTCCTTGCTTTGTGCTGTAATTGTTCTCTTCTAAAACTCAGGACTCATCACCACTGAGACTATCTTAAAAAGAGTTCCTTGATACCCATCTTATACCCAAACCTTTTCTTGTCATACTTTGTGGGGCAGAAACAGAGAATGTACGTGGTAACATCTTCTGGTCAAGTCTGTTTTTATCTGTCTCTGATGTTGTCCTATCCCTCATTGCTTATTCTCAATAATGAACAAGAAATTACTCTAGACTGGGAAAATTGTACTGAAAAAGTTTCCCTCTTTCACAACAGATCTCTTCTACCTCCTTCCCCTTGGCATCTTTCTTTTCATTTGCTTAAGGGAACTGAGAAAGAATTTTCTTCTTCTCAATGTCAGTCGATACCCAGAAACTGTGGGGTAGATTATATGCCTGGAAAGAGAATGACATGAGGAAAGGGAAGAGGCCCATAGATGTATGGGGAGTGGAGAAATAGATTAAGAGAGGCGTCAACTAACTGTTTAGGACCCTAGAAAGAGCCACAAATCTGTCAGTGTCATGAGTTTCCATTTTTACCAAAATGAACACCCGGTCATTTACTGTCTAGAAATAAAAATTAGCCTGGTTTCTCTGTTTCCCAGAAGTTATACGGATGCTGTGCTCTTGTCCCGTCTTACCTTGAAGCAGCAGATGGAGAATGAGGCAGAGGAGGAATCCTTCCCCATGGAGCCAACCTCTTTCCATCTTCCTCTCCTTGGCTTTTCTCTGGGGACTTAGTGATAATGTTGACCTTAAAAGACCATAGGCCACACCTCAAGCCTTAGCTTTGAATAATTCAGGTGTCAGGTAGCGTTAGCCATCTCTCTAATGAGCACCCCCAGTGACAACAGAATATCATGGAGGACTACCCCACCCCATGCCCTAACTAGACCTGAACCTGGTCTCCAAAAGTAATCTGACAAATCAGTTTGGAGAGGAAGAAGAAAAAATATATGGTCACTGGAGCAGTGCTAATGGCTTCCTCATACTTTAGAGTCACTCTGGCATATGATGCACCATAGGAAAGGCACAAAATGACTCTATTGCCTTCAAGTGGCACACGTACTTATTTTAACCCTGCTGCCATCTTTCAAAAAAATTGCAGTGCGGGGGGAATCTCCTTTTATATAATCAACTTCAGACTCTGAGGTTTTAAATATGACTTCTGTACTGGGAGGTCTTAACTTTTGATTTTTTTGTGTGTGTCAAAAGCAATTCAGACCCAGGTATACTGGAGGAGGGGGTAGGGTGGAGGGGAGATCACAGAGTTTTCAGTAGAAGTTGCTTTATGAGGTCATGACCAATCAGCCTGCAAATTCATGTTGTTTTTGGCCCTGCTAGTGTTTTTAGAAATTAGTTAGTTGTCAACATTTTAAAAATAGGGAGATTTCATGTAAAAACTGTTTCTGGCTTTGTTTGAAAAATAAGATCAAGCAGTACTGGGCTCACATTTCTGCTTGACAACAATGCTTTCTGCCAAAGCTAAGAAGTGGTTAAACCCTTTGGATGGAGAATATTTCTCTCTAGATCCTCACAGTTTCTGTCACCAATATTGTCTTATTCCTGACCAGCTCCCCTCATTTACGTTACCTGCTTGGCCTTGGTTGGTGTTTAAGTTTGCCTTTGAGTGTTAAGATTAATTTTATTGTTCGATTCTTAAAGGGCCTTAGGAAGTAATTTCAAAATACCATGCCATGCCTAGGTGATCACGGGTCTTGTCAGATTTAGAACATGCAAATATTTGGTTCCTGGTAGAAACCAGACATATGGGAAAGTGGGCCAAAGTCATCAGTTGTTTAACCTGTATTATTCTAGAATGATTTCTGTTAGGGAAGGCCCCAGGGAGTGTTATCAGTGGCTAGGAAAACCAAGGGAGAGGTTGCTTCAGTGAAGAAGCTTTTCAGACTAGTTGGTATGAGACAGTAAGAAAGGTCTAAGGCCAAATCCTGTTTCTCTTAGAATCATGTCACCCTCTCTCTGCCTCAGTTTCCTCCTCTCTAAGATTGAGAGGATAAAACCTGTCATGCAGGAGTTTTATGTGGTTTGAGATAATATTTGTACGTTGCCTATCCCATCCTAAGCAGCTAATGAATTGGAGCAGCAATAACATTAAAAATGGCAGTAAGAGTAGTTGTTATTGTTATCTTCACTCTGTCAAGGTTGTTCAGGTTGCTTCAGCCTGAATGGAATCTTCTGGACTTAGAATGTCTGAGTAGACTGAATTAACCCCAGTTCCCATGAGCAGAAAAGTGTTTTCTCTCAGCTTCACTCAGCTGCATACTGACAAGGACTCTCCCTCCACACTCCTTAGCACCACTCTTCATCTTTTGAGAATCCTTTCCCCTTCAGGAAGTTTATTTCTTTTTTCTTTTTTAAAAGATTCCTTTGGATCAGCATTTCTCAAAGCATTTTCTGCAGAACACTAGTTCTACAGGATGTTCAATGCTTTTCTTTTTTTCAAAATTTATTTTTAATTTTTGGCAGTGTTTTGTCTTCGTTGCTGCGTGCGGGCTTTCTCTAGTTGCAGTGAGCGGGGGCTACTCTTTGTTGTGGTGTGCAGGCTTCTCATTGCGGTGGCTTCTCTTGTTGCAGAGCACGGGCTCTAGGTGCATGGGCTTCAGTAGCTGTGACTCGCGGGCTCTAGAGCGCAGGCTCAAGAGTTGTGGCACATGGGCTTAGTTGCTCTGCGGCATGTGGGATCTTCCCAGACCTGGGCTCGAACCCGTGTCCCCTGCATTGGCAGGCGGATTCTTAACCACTGCGCCACCAGGGAAGCCCGTTCAATGCTTTTGTGAAAAACTTTTTTTTCATTATTCAAGTTCAAAGAAGTCTGAGAAATGCTGAATTAAACAAGGAGAAACAGGTTTTATTACTGTAGGATTTCTAAGAGTATTTAACTAAAATGTTAATGTGATTTGAATATCATGTATATAATTTCCCAAATGTAGTTGACTTTTTGAAATTTCTTTTTCTCAGAATATCTTGCAGGACTAGTACTCCACGGATATTTTTGTGAAACACTGCTTTAGGTAAATAGCGTAAATCTAGAAGAAAGAAAACCTGAAAAATTTGTCTTAGACTTGCTACAGATAGAATATAGAATGCTGCAGCATATGCATAAATAAATCAAGAAATTTAAAAAATATGGCTTCCCTGGAGGCGCAGTGGTTAAGAATCTGCCTGCCAATGTAGGGGACAGGCGTTCGAGCCCTGGTCCGGGAAGATCCCACATGCCGCGGAACAACTAAGCCTGTGCGCCACAACTACTGACCTGCGCTCTAGAGCCCACGAGCCACAACTACTGAAGCCCGCGCGTCTAGAGCCGGTGCTCCGCAACGAGAAGCCACTGCAATGAGAAGCCCGCGCACCGCAACAAAGAGTAGCCCCCGCTCGCTGCAACTAGAGAAAACCCGTGCGCAGCAATGAAGACCCAACGCAGCCAAAAATAATAAGTAAATATATAATAAATAAATTTTTAAAAAAGAAATTTAAAAAATAAATGAGATAAGTGCTTTTTCTTTAGATAAGTATTTTAAACCAGAATTTTTGATTAGAACTGTAAGAACCCACAAACAAATAAAAGGTAAATAGATACCAATTTCAAGCTGTTTCTGAATCCCTGAGCAATATAAACTTAGACTGCCTCAAGGAGGAATCTTTTTTTTCTTTCTTTTCCTTTAGATCAATGGCTTACCAGCTGCTGGCCATATGTTATCCACCTAGATCTAATTTTAAGATGAGAATTTAAAAACATTCTTTGGTATTGTTACCTCTCAAATATGCTCAGACAGTAACATTTTAGTAGAAGGGCAATGTTGATTTTTCTCATTGGTGGTCTTGCAATCGATAAGGTATATAATTTGTGTTTTTACAGTATATAGTTTTTCCTCATGGAATTCAATAAGTGAATTATTTTGAGTGAAAAATACAGACAGCCTGCATCAGTTTTAAATTTTCCTGGACTGACATTCATGCCGCAAAGGTTATCACCAGTGTAGACCAAAGTTGTTTATCTCTTCTGATCTAAAGCCCATGTTTATAAAGCAACACACCTGAGAAGCTTTGGGGGATGACTGGGAGTGACCACTCTTCCAATTTGTCTAGGCCTGTTCTAGTGAGAAGCCTCCATTTTGGCTTGACTATTGGTTCTGTCTTCTCCGGCTTAGTGGGAACCTGTTGCCTCTTGTCTGTGACCTGACAGGTACCCAGTCGATACTTCACAATGTGGGAAAATCCCTCATGCACATTTTACCATTAGAGATGTTAGACATTTTACCATTAGAGATGTTTGTTCGCTTGAGTAAGTAATCCTTAATTGTCATTCTGGGAGGAGTAAAATCCCAAGGCCTATCTATAAATTGTGATGCTTGTTATTTGAGCTGAGTAGATTTAGATGATTGTTCTGGGTGGAGGGAACAGCTAGAGTAAAAACATGGAAATTACAGTGTTATCAGGACCTCATATTTGAGTAGGAGAGTGACAGGAAATGAAGCTGTGGTATAATGTGGGTTCAGATCACAGGTCTTGTATACCAAGCTCAAGTTTGGTTTAATTTCATAGCCCAGTGTTTCCCAAACTTGAATAAGTCTCAGACCTCTTTTAAGGGAAACAATTCTCCTAAACCCCTGATGTTGACCTAAATTATTTATATTATAATATTACTTAAGTATGTATATTCATAAAACCATGTATAAAGTCCTTATATCCTTTATAGTTCTCATACCACTATAAAATTAAAATAAATTTACGAATTATTACGTACAAGACTACAGAATCAACACAACACTAATTTAATGTAGTGCATAATATTGTTTTATTAAAATTAGATAATTAATGTCATTTTTTTTCCTCTTTATAATACAGAGCTAGTTTTTGGAACACCTATCTGTTATTTTGTTGAGCCAATTTGATAGTGCATCTCAATATAATAGTTCATAAACATTTTTTAAAAAGCAATTCTTCATTTCATTCTAACTACTACCCCTACTGCTAATGAATTTAGGAGGTTATTACTGCAAAGGTGGGGAGTGTGTAATTCTTTCCTTCATAAGGTGAATACGTGATATGACTTATCATAACATGCCTATACCACTGTGTACTCTGTGAACACTCAGCTTCTCCCACGCAGTTCTCTATTAAAAATTCTGTGAAACCTTTGTCTTTATAACATGCTATGATGTTATTTGGCTTTCATTCAGCGTTGTTTACATCTTAAATCCTCTTCTCTTCTTTCCTAATTTGCCTGAGACCATTAAAGAAGTGCATTATTCTGTTGCACTATATTGTTACCATGATGTTAAATAAAAGATTCCATTTATTAACTAATTTTTTAAGTCATTCCATGAAAATGACTTTCATTGCAAAATTGATCTGCAAAAGTGAAGTTTTGTTTTTATAACTGGAAGAAGAATTCAGGAGTGCCACAGCAGATGTGGGGTGATCACACTTGACATTAGCTCCTGACAAACTGGGTAGAGGAGGGTGTCGGGTGGCTGTTGGAGTAGAGCATTTCTTATATCAATGAATGGGACCACTGTCCATCCAGTTCTGCAACCAGAAACCAAGCTGTTACCCATGACACCTCTCTTTCTCATCCCACAGTATCTAATCCATCAACATTTGTCCATTTGACCTCTTAAATTTCTCATGAGTCCGCCTACTTCTCTCCGTCTTTTCCACCACAGTTCTAGTCCAAGCCACCATCCTGGATGATGATAGTCACTCCTAGCTTGACTCTTCTCTTCCATTCTAGCTGTCTCTAATTCTTTCTCCAGTCTGCCAGCCTCAGGGAAGTTTTCAAAATGTAAATTTGATTTCTCACTGCTTAACCCATTCACCTTTTAAAACCTTGCAATGGTTGGTTTTTGCTCTTACTCTAAAGACCTATTACATGGTCTACCTTTGGAGATCTTCCCTTCCTTCTCCCACCACCCTGCCTTTGTTGTTCCCTCTGCTTGGAGAGCTCTCTCCTCTGCTCACTTCCACCATCTTCACCTCGCTAACTCCTACTATTCTTCAGATGTAACACTAACCTTTCTTTTCTGGTACATACCATAGTTATAGTTTAAATTTGGATTAATGTTTATCCAGGACTCTAAACCCCATGAGGGCAGGAAACTTGTCTGTTTTAGCTCCATTGTATCTCTATCAAATATTGAATAAATGACTATATTGAGTACCTTACACAACATAAATATATTTAACAATTCTGCATTGCAACATAGATTCTCTAGCCCCTTGCCTGAAGGTTGGAAAATATCAGTCTCCACCCCAAAACACTTCACAACATAAATACACTTCAAGAAGGGGATGCTTTGCAATTAATACCATGTAAATAAGTTAAGTCTTTGGCCCAGGCTGTCCTTGGACAGGCCGAGGTAGTACCATAGTGTATTGAGATGTTGAACCAGGGTTGTATAGTGCTCATTCATTTTTTAAAAACCTATTTTTGAAGTATTCAGGGAGATTTTTGAAGATTTTTATTTTATATGAAGGTATCAGATATGCAGCTTTTGGGTACTACAATGTTTGAAGCATGGTTGGAAGTACCAGTATGCCTTGGAAAGGTGGCTTGAGGTGTGCCGAAAAAGGTTTTTCTTATCCCACCAGATGGCCAGAGGTGCTTAAGGAATTCTCAGTAGATATATATCTATATATCTATACCTATATTTATATATCTATATGTATATAAATCCTCAAGATTTTTCTGTTAAATTGAACATATCCCCACAGAGAGGAGAAATGGTTTGTTCCTATGATACTAAAACACTTTT
Source organism: Physeter macrocephalus (assembly GCF_002837175.3). Classification (NCBI taxonomy): domain Eukaryota; kingdom Metazoa; phylum Chordata; class Mammalia; order Artiodactyla; family Physeteridae; genus Physeter; species Physeter macrocephalus. Next base: position 76,859,390 of record NC_041214.2, on the reverse strand, counting down.
TTATTATGAAATGCTTAAAGGCTACCCAAAAGTACAGCAAATGATTTTAGAAGCACCTGTATACCCACTGCCAAGTTTTGTTAAATTTTAACATTTATAAGTCATTTTTACAAATTGATGTATAGTTGATTTACAATGTTGTGTTAGTTTCTGGTGTACAGCAAAGTGATTCAGCTATATATATATATGCATATAATATATATAATATATATGTTTTTTTTCAGATTATTTTCCATTATAGGGTATTACAAGATATTGAATATAGTTACCTGTGCTATATAGTAGGTCGTTGTTGTTTATCTATTTTATATATTGTAGTGTGTATCTGTTTGTTTTATTTTAACTTTATTTATTTTATTTATTTTTGGCTGTGTTGGGTCTTCGTTGCTGCGTGCGGGCTTTCTCTAGTTGCAGCGAGTGGGGGCTACTCTTTGTTATGGCACGCGGGCTTCTCATTGCAGTGGCTTCTCTTGTTGCGGAGCACAGGCTCTAGCAACGCGGGCTTCAGTAGTTGTGGCTCGTGGGCTCTAGAGCACAGGCTCAGTAGTTGTGGCACATGGGCTTTGTTACTCCGCGGCATGTGGGATCTTCCTGGACCAGGGCTTGAACCCATGTCCCCTGCATTGGCGGGTGGATTCTTAACCACTGCACACCAGGGAAGCCCAAAGTCGTTTCTTAAAGAAATAAAATATTACAGAAACAGATGAAGCCCTTTGTGTATCCTTCTCTGATCTTATTTTCCTCCTTCCAACACCAGAAGTAATTACACCTCAAATTTGCTGTTGACCATGCCCAAGCCTGGCTTTACATTTTTTTTTTGGTTTGTTTTTTTTTGTGTGTGGTACTTGGGCCTCTCACTGTTGTGGCCTCTCCCGTTGTGAAGCACTGGCTCCGGACGCGCAGGCTCAGTGGCCATGGCTCACAGGCCTAGCCGCTCCGCGGCATGTGGGATCTTCCCGGACCGGGGCACGAACCCGTGTGCCCTGCATCGGCAGGCGGACTCTCAACCACTGCGCCACCAGGGAAGCCCAAGGCTTTACATTTTTAAACACACATGTGGGGCTTCCCTGGTAGTGCAGTGGTTAAGAATCTGCCTGCCAATGCAAGGGACACGGGTTCGAGCCCTGGTCCGGGAAGATCCCACGTGCCGGCGAGCAACTAAGCCTGTGTGCCACGACTACTGAGCCTGTGCTCTAGAGCCCGCGAGCCGCAACTGCTGAAGCCCATGTGCCACAACTACTGAAGCCCACGCACCTAGAGCCCACGTTCCGCAACAAGAGAAGCCAGCGCAGTGAGAAGCCTGCACACCACAACGAAGAGTAGCCCCTGCTCACCGCAACTAGAGAAAACCTGCGCGCAACAAGGAAGACCCGATGCAGCCAAAATAAAATAAAATATATAAATTTATTTAAAAAAAAAAACAACCGCTGGCCTTCAAAGCTAAATTCTCTGGGGGCTCTTCCTCCCGTCGCCAGACCCCCAGGCTGAGAAGCCTGACGTGGGGCTCAGAACTTTCACTCCAGTGGGAGAACTGCTGTGGTATAATTGTTTCCCAGTTTGTGGGTCACCCACCTGACGGGTATGGGATTTGATTTTATTGCGATTTCGCCCCTCCTACCACCTTGCTGTGGCTTCTTCTTTGCCTTTGGATGTAGAGTATCTTTTTTGGTAGGTTCCATCTTTTTTTTGTCTATGGCTGTTCAGCAGTTGGTTGTGATTCTGGTGTTTACGTAAGAAAGGGTGAGCTCACGTCCTTCTACTTCACCATCTTGAGCTAATCTCCCTGGGTGTCTTTTCATCTTTGAGTGGCTGCTTGAGTTTTCTTTTTTGTGAACTGTCTGTTCACATCATTTGCCAATTTTCCTATTAAGTTATTTACCATTTCTTATTGAGTTGTAGAAATTATCTGTATATTCTGTATTAAAAACTTTGTCAGTTATAATTTGTGGTTTATCTTTGTACTCTATGGCATCTTATAGAGAAGTTTAAATTTTAATATAGTACAAATTTATCAAACTTTCCTTTATTAATGTTTCTGTATCTTGTTTAAGAAGTTCTTTTCTATTCCTAAGTTCACTTAGATATTTCACATTTTCTTCTAAATGTTTGAAAGTTTTCCCTTTCACAGTTAGGCCTTCAATCTACGTGAAATTGATTTTTCTGTGTGATATGAAGTAGTAATCCCTGAGTTTAAAAAAATATGGATAACCAATGGTTCCAGCGCTGTTCATAGAATCTTCTTTCTTCCTCTACTGATTTCTAATGTTTTCTCTGTTACAGATCAAGTTTACATGTACGAATGAGTCTGTTTCTAGGCTCTTTATTGCATTGGTATAGTAATCCATCCTTGTGTAAGAACACTGTATTAATTACTTCAGCTTTATAGTACATTGGTGGGCTTTTTTTTTTTGGCTTTGCCATGGGGCTTGTGGAATCTCAGTTCTCAGTTCCCTGACCAGGTATTGAACCTGCGCTCTTGGCTGTGAAAGCACAGAGACTTAACTACCGGACCGCCAGGGAATTCCCTCCATTTGTGTTTCATACTAGCTAGTTGTATAAAGGTAGAAGTCACTTTCTTTACTTTTTTTTTTTTTTAATTTTGGAATGGATAATCATAATACCTATACATAGGGTTGATATGGAGACTTTAAAAATAAGCGTGTAAAGCACCAGATACAGAACAGGTAGGCACTCAACACAGTAGTTATTTATGTTATGATCCTGTTGAAGATACAGATGAAACACCAAGAGAAATAAAGTGATCAGTCTCTTTGGAAACGTCAGTTTCATTTATGAAAAGAAAGGGATGAATTGTCATGCCATTTCTAAGGCTCTTGCCACTCTAAAAACTGTGATCCTGGGCTTCCCTGGTGGTGCAGTGGTTGAGAATCTGCCTGCCAATGCAGGTGACACGGGTTCGAGCCCTGGTCTGGGAGGATCCCACATGCCGCGGAGCAACTGGGCCTGCGCGCTTGGAGCCTGTGCTCCTCAACAAGAGAGGCCTCCATAGCGAGAGGCCCGCGCACCGCGATGAAGAGTGGCCCCCACTTGCCACAACTAGAGAAAGCCCTCGCACAGAAACGAAGACCCAACACAGCCAAAAATAAATAAATAAACAAATGTGGGGTTAAAAAAAAAAAAAAAGGAGGTAATTATACCTATTAAAAAAAACAAAAACAAAAAAACCCCTGTGATCCTGGCCTTTATTTGCTAGAAACCAGGCAGCATAACATTAGGTGATGGGCAGTGGAATTAAAAGGAGAAAGGTGATAGCGCAGAGTCGTGAGCAAGCAGTAGCAAAACGTGAAGGGCCACACAAAATCTGGGGCTGGCTGGTCGCGAGGACACAGAGGCTACGATGACCTTCACAGTGCTTTCAGGTGCATAAACGGCCAAGCACCGCCGCGACCGCCCTGCCTACAAACACTGACTGTGCTGCCCGCCCACAGAGGGCTACTGTCAACCCTCCCGGCCACCCACTGGAACACAGGGCCTCAGAGAAGATTCCAGACAGGATCGCACAAACTCTGGGAAGGATGGTGCAGAGCCTGGAGCGCGGTGGAAGGGAGGAGCGACTTGCACCTCCTTCAGGGCTTCTACGGTGCTTCTGGGAAATATAGTTCTTTGCCTCGAATCGAGCCTCGGGCTCCTGGAAGGGGGACTACAATTCCCTTCAGTCTTGGGAATTCTTTGTGCAGCACGCCTGCGCAGTCTGGCGGCCAATGCCGCTATAAAAGCTTGTTTTGCTCCGGGGCTGATGCTCGGGAGCGTGGTCGAGTGGCCGACGCGGTCGTCTTGGAGCTGGGGCACTGGTAGGTAGCGGCGATCGCCGTACCCCTTCCTTCTCCCTCGGGTTGTCGCGGGGACTATCTCCTGTGTGTTTCGTCCGGAGGTGGAGGACTGCGATCGAGTATGCGAGCAGGTCGGGGGAAGCCGGAGACCTGAGAAAAGGGGCCAGGCTTCCCTCTAGTCTCCCGCCGCCGCCTCCTCCTCGGGACTTGACCCCTGAGGGCTGGTGGTGAGGTGGTGAGGTCCTGGCGTCGGAAGGCAGGTAGGGTGGGATGAGTGGTCGGGGTTGCCGGCCACATTCCCGGCTAACGCCACCAGGGGGTGCTGCGCCCGCGGCCCGTGGGTGTGGGTAGCTATCGCCTCTGCGGGCCCGAACTGGCCGCGGGAACGCCCTACGGCCCCGGCATCCCAGGCGAAGCTGGCCTGAGAAGCCCCCATCCTCAAGGTTGTAGGGAGGCGGCTTGGGGCACTCCCGCTCAATCCCCACAGAGGAGACTGAGCTGCCAGCGACCTCAGAAGCCAACCTCTCGTTTTGGCGAATGGGTAGATGGAGATTCGTGACAGAAGCACGCACAGCAAACACTTTGCAGAGTCCGGAATGGAATCTAGATCTCTGGACTGTCATTAGTGCCCTTTCCCCTTCCACCACACAGAGCTGCATGGTGCTTTGTATTTATCACATAGGGGTCGTTTGGTTTCTGCACGGACGTGGGGAGGCAGGAGGCAGATGGGCATGGGAAGGACTGGCAAAGTTTCAGAGGGTTTTGAAGGAGAAGATGAATAGGTCATTCTGGGGTCTCCAGCGTAAGTGAAAGGTGCAGAAGGCTGGGGCACAGCAAGTGGATATCAAGGGGGTGGTAAATACATATCCTTGTAGCGTCAGGTCTTTTTGTGTAGCTGCAGGGCTTGGAACTAGATTCCTGAGGTGTTGGAAACCTAAGGAATGTTGTAATGAAGGCAATTTGGAAACACCAGTCTGGCTACTTACAGTCCTTGTAATCCTGTGCAGCCCCCTCCCCCCATGCAGTTTCGACTGCATCATCGTGCAGGAGAACGTCTACACTTTTATCACTGGAAAGAGAGTTTTGGTTAAAAAAAAAAAAAAAAAAAGGCAGCTGACCAAGTGGCCTCTGCGCTGAGCACCTCTTTGGGTTGTGCCACTTTGAATATTCTGCTAGTGCCGTCGTTCAGCTCTGACTCAAAAATAAATAAAAATACCTTCCCTTTTCCCTCTCTTAATAGTTGGAGCAAGTTAGCATTTTAAAAAATACTTTTAAACAACTTTAAGGGAGAACAGAAAGAAGAAAAGAGAGAAATTCAAAAGGTATCCCAAAAAAGTCTAGCTAGTGATCTTAACTGTTTTCTTCAGATTTGGGCCTTGTTTCCCAGACCCATTGGACTTCCTAGCTCTTGGCTGGCCTCCATGTGGGCTGCCCTGTCTTATATCCCTGATCCACAGAAGCTGGAATCCTCCTTCTGTTCAAGGCCAGGAGATACTAGCTTTGTCCCTGCACAAGGCTTGCCTACTTTCCTAGCTGTGCCTCTTTCCCCAGGAAATTAAAGAAGCAGGAGTGTTAGAGGGAGTGGGAAATTGCTCCCCACACCCTTCCAACATAGAATAACTTGGAATAAAGTGATTGAAAGAAACTGAGGTTACATGAATTCTTAGACAATTGAGATGATCTTTGTGTTCTTCCTGACATGGCATTTGGTATTGTGAGTGAGTTAGAATGCTTTGGCCTCTTCCCTTTCAAGCTGCCTCCCCTCCACTTGCCTTTTTTCAAAGTTGGACTAATCTTCTGCTTTCCAGATAATCAGCTAGGCTGGGGAACCTTTGGAGGGGAAGGTTGGACTTCAGTGATCCCTGTAAGAAGGATTATTCTGATCTGCAGCTGCATCCCGACATTGGGGACACTGGCAGATGCCAGGTCTGTTTATAGTTTAGGCTTGCTGAGGTCTCAGTGACGTGATTGCTGTGTTCTTGGTTGTAAGCCGGTGCTCTTCATGGTGCAGTTTGTCATTGGACAAGGTGACTTTTTTCTTTGAAGATAAGTAACTTAGCAGTATCAACTCAGGGTACTTGAGCCAGACCCCTGAAAGGCAAGAAGTAAAGCTTTCTTTGTGCTGGAAACACGTCTCTGTGGAGGAGATTTAGTCCTTTTCATTTAGAGGATTTGTAAGTGTTCTCCTTTTTTTCTGACACCTTAAAAAATGAATTGTAGCTATCAGAATTATGTCCGTACTGTTGTACTTTTAAGTCTCAGTGTTAGCTAGGAATTTATGGAATTCAAAAGGCAACACAGCTACACTTCTTTAATTTCTAGTGAGGCTGGTATGAAAATTGTTTTCGCAACTTGTACCTGGGAAGCTTTGAACCATCTTAGAGTGGGGGAAATGTTTTAGAGACATATGCATGTGTTTTGTTTTTTCAGAAGTAACCAGAGTTGATACCAGATATCGATTAGAGATAACCAGGCTAGCAGGGGTTTAGAACAGAGTTTCAGGTAGATACGAGGTAAGACTTAGTAGGACAGGGTAGGGAATTTGTTTTTGTTATTGTTTTTTAATAACAGCTTTGTTGAGATATTTTTGTATCATGAAATTCACCCCTTAAAGTATACAACTTGGTGTTTGCTTAATATATTAACAGAATTGTGCAATCATCACTACTATCTAATTTTAGAACACTTTCAGTAACCCAAGGGGAATTTGTTTTTAAAGGTAAGGTGTAGTATTATTTTGTGTTTTAGCTATGTAACTTCACAGAGCTTTAAAAGCATCAGTTAACCATTACCTAATTATAAAAATACAGAGATGGGATATATTATTGGTAGAATAAGTGTTTTATAAGTTTTCATTTGGTAAAATTTATCTGTTTTAAAATTGTGGAATTTGTAATGCTTGGAACAAACTTAAATTGTTTCCAGAAAGCCTTTTTTTTTTTTTTTTTAAGACCTATCTAAATGCTCTGTACATCGTGATTGAACATAGTTGAAGGTGAAGAAGGCGGGTGTCTCTATCACTGTGTTTATTTTTTTTAATCTTTGTTTTTTCCCCTTTGAGGTGGGAGGAGAGAATTCTTCTTGATTCTATGACACTGAATTTTTTTCTTGAAAAAATAAAAGGGTAATTGAAAGATTTTTGAAAATTTATTTTTATAGATATAATGACAGAAAACTTTAAGGCTTTTGTCCTTTTTTCCCCTATTTTAGAGCACTTTCGCTTATGATGAAGCACAATTTAGGAAATCTCTGTCCTTGATGAATTTTTAATTTCAGAAATTCTCAAGTGGAACCAAGAGTCTGTGAGCCCTGGCACCTCCACTCAGAGAAGATGAAGGACATTGACATAAGAAAGGAGTATATCATCCCCAGCCCTGGTTATAGAAATGTGCGGGAGAGAACCAGCAATTCAGGGCAGCACCGAGACCGCGAGGACTCCAAGTACAAGAGAACTCAACCGGTCAGTACTGCCTTGCTTGAGTCCCTCTTCTTACCTGCTTGCGGTGCTAGACCGCACCTTCTCTCTTCACAATATGCCTAATTTAAAATAAGTTTCTTTTTCTATATTGGCTTTAGGTCACTGTTAAGAATTTATGGTTATTTGTGAAAGAGGAGAGGTTGACTCCCAGCTTCTCACCTATTTTCCCCCTTGGGTTCTCCTCTAAAAAGGCTTTGCTTGAGAGAAGACAGTTTATGCCAGGTGGGATAGGGGAAGGCCTGGGCAGGGAGCAGGGGGAATATGAACCATTAAACTTCATTCATGTACTTAAAATTGTTTTCTCCCTCTGCCTCGGTGGTCTGCCTTTAAAAGGTGACTCCTTTGGAGATTTTCATTCAGACTTCAGCGTGTACTTGGAACAATTCTAGATCGTTGGAGGATAATCAGTAAAAAGTTCAAGTAAACCCATGAGTGTAAAGGAGCCTTTAGTTAATAACCTAATTTCCTCCAAGGGAAATAATGAATATACATTTTAAACTGGAAGAAATATCTTTATTCTGGGGAAAAAATTATACCTTTTCTTGAATTGCAGAAGTAACTAATAAGGAAGAACGGGGGTTGCTGGGTAGGAAGTTGAGGTTTGTGTTCAGCTGTTTGTTCTGTGAAAATTGGAGAAAGATATGGCTCTGCAGCTGACACTGGAGTTTCATTAGCCTGACATTACCTGACCCTCTTTGCTGCCTGAAAGCTGTTGCCTTATTAATCAACATTTTCTAACTGATGGGTGTTTTCTGTTTCTACTGTATATACAGTGCTTTCCCATTCGAGCTTAACTTTGGGGAAACATAGATTCAATGTAACCAGTATCAAATCCATAAGGTGCCAGTTTTGTACCTTTTCTTTGTCCCTTTGTCCAAAGCTTATGTTAATTAAACACGTAACGGGTATCTTTTTTTTTTTTTTTAATTTATTTATTTATTTTTTTTGTGGTATGCGGGCCTCCCTTTGTTGTGGCCTCTCCCGTTGCGGAGCACAGGCTCCGGACGCGCAGGCCCAGCGGCCATGGCCCACGGGCCCAGCCGCTCCACGGCATGCGGGATCCTCCCAGACCGGGGCGCGAACCCGGTTCCCCTGCATCGGCAGGCGGACGCGCAACCACCGCGCCACCAGGGAAGCCCCATCGGGTATCTTTTGAATGCTAGACATTTAGTATAGGACTTAAACTGGAAAAAGTCACAAAGGTAACACTGGAGCAGGGCTTTGAAGACTGATGACGTGGGGATGATTTCAAGCTGCTTAAGTCATCTGTGCCTTAGTGGTTTATGAATAAAATGGTATCAACGGTAGAACCTAACTCATGAGTACCCTTGAGGATTAAATGAGCTAATACATATAAAATGCTTAGAATCGTGCCTGCCACATAGCCTGTGCTCAAAAAGTGTTAGGTCTTAGAGCTAGTTGTCTAGAGCCTAGGATGTATATGAGGATGCTCTGCACGCCATGCTAAGGAATCATTTACTATGGGTGTTGGGGAACTATTGGAAGCTATTGAGAGGTTTTTTTTCTTTTAACTTTTTTATTTTGAGATAATTGTAGATCCACATGCAGTTGTAAAAAATAATACGGAGAGATCCCATACATACTTTATCTAGCTTCCCCCAGTGGTAACTTCTTGCATGCTATAGTATAATATCACAACAGGATATGGATTGACATGGATACCATCCAGCCACCTTATTAACATTTCACCAGTTTCACATGCACTCATTTGTGTGTGTGTGGTCTATGCAATTTTTCCACATGTGTAAATCTGTATGACCAGCACCCCAGTAGAGATGCAAATCAGCTCCACCAAAAGAATCTCTCATGCTCCCTTTTTAGAGCCACAGCTACCTCCCTTGCCCTCTCCCCCAATCTTTTTTTTTTAATAAATTTATCTATTTATTTATTTTTGGCTGCGTTGGGTCTTTGTTGCTGCGCGCGGGCTTTCTCCAGTTGCAGCGAGCGGGGGCCACTCTTTGTTGCAGTGTGAAGGCTTCTCATTGCAGTGGCTTCTCTTGTTGCAGAGCACAGGCTCTAGGCACGCGGGCTTCAGTAGTTGTGGCTCACAGGCTCTAGAGCGCAGGCTTAGTAGTTGTGGTGTTTATTTATTTATTTTTTTTGTGGTATGCGGGCCTCCCTTTGTTGTGGCCTCTCCCGTTGCGGAGCACAGGCTCCGGACGCGCAGGCCCAGCGGCCATGGCCCACGGGCCCAGCCGCTCCACGGCATGCGGGATCCTCCCAGACCGGGGCGCGAACCCGGTTCCCCTGCATCGGCAGGCGGACGCGCAACCACCGCGCCACCAGGGAAGCCCCATCGGGTATCTTTTGAATGCTAGACATTTAGTATAGGACTTAAACTGGAAAAAGTCACAAAGGTAACACTGGAGCAGGGCTTTGAAGACTGATGACGTGGGGATGATTTCAAGCTGCTTAAGTCATCTGTGCCTTAGTGGTTTATGAATAAAATGGTATCAACGGTAGAACCTAACTCATGAGTACCCTTGAGGATTAAATGAGCTAATACATATAAAATGCTTAGAATCGTGCCTGCCACATAGCCTGTGCTCAAAAAGTGTTAGGTCTTAGAGCTAGTTGTCTAGAGCCTAGGATGTATATGAGGATGCTCTGCACGCCATGCTAAGGAATCATTTACTATGGGTGTTGGGGAACTATTGGAAGCTATTGAGAGGTTTTTTTTCTTTTAACTTTTTTATTTTGAGATAATTGTAGATCCACATGCAGTTGTAAAAAATAATACGGAGAGATCCCATACATACTTTATCTAGCTTCCCCCAGTGGTAACTTCTTGCATGCTATAGTATAATATCACAACAGGATATGGATTGACATGGATACCATCCAGCCACCTTATTAACATTTCACCAGTTTCACATGCACTCATTTGTGTGTGTGTGGTCTATGCAATTTTTCCACATGTGTAAATCTGTATGACCAGCACCCCAGTAGAGATGCAAATCAGCTCCACCAAAAGAATCTCTCATGCTCCCTTTTTAGAGCCACAGCTACCTCCCTTGCCCTCTCCCCCAATCTTTTTTTTTTAATAAATTTATCTATTTATTTATTTTTGGCTGCGTTGGGTCTTTGTTGCTGCGCGCGGGCTTTCTCCAGTTGCAGCGAGCGGGGGCCACTCTTTGTTGCAGTGTGAAGGCTTCTCATTGCAGTGGCTTCTCTTGTTGCAGAGCACAGGCTCTAGGCACGCGGGCTTCAGTAGTTGTGGCTCACAGGCTCTAGAGCGCAGGCTTAGTAGTTGTGGTGCACAGGCTTAGTTGCTCCACAGCATGTGGGATCTTCCCGGACCAGGGCTCGAACCCATGTTCCCTGCAGGTGGATTCTTAACCACTGTGCCACCAGGGAAGTCCTGGTCTCTCCCCCAGTCTTTGGCAACCACTTATCTGTTCTCCATCTCTGTAATTTTGCCATTTTAAGAATGCTGTACAAATGGAATCATATAGTATGTAACCTTTTGACATTGGATTTTTTCACTCAGCCTAATTCCCTTGAGATCCATCTGATTTGTTGTGTGTATCAATAGTTCTTTCCTTTTAATTGTAATTTTCCGTGTTATAGATAGACCACAGTTTGTTTAACCATTCATCTGTTGAAGGACATTTGGGTTATTTCTAGTTTGTAGCTATTACAAAAAAAGCTGCTCTGAACCATTTGTGTATAGGATTTTGTGTGAATAAAATTTCCATTTCTCTGGGTAAATTCCCAGGAATGTAATTGCTGGGTCATGTGGTAAGTGCATGTTTAGTTTTATCAGAAACTTCAATACTCTTTTCCAGAGTGGCTGTATAATTTTACATTCCCACCAGCAATGTATGAGTGATCCAGTTTCTCTGCATTCTTGCCAATATTTGGTGTTATTAATTTTATTTTAGCATTCTGATAGGTATGTCTGATATCTCATTGTAGTTTTAATTTGCATTACCTAATGGCTAATGCAGTTGAGCTGAGATTTTTAAGACTTGATTTTTAGTCTTAGGAAGATTAGTTTTGAGGCAGTGTAGGAAAAACCTGTATGAGAGAAAGAGAGAGACAAAATGCAGGGAGCAATCTGGAGGCTCCTGTGCCAGCCCATGTGAAAGAGGCCAGGGGTCTGTGTCCAAGAATAATAGTGAGGATGGAGGAGAGGGGAGAGATTTGGGGGCATCTCTGGAAGGGGAGGGAAACATTGGGGTGCCTGGGATTCATGGTAAGGATTTAAAACTATTGATGGACCCATGGGAAGAGAAGGAAGGAGAGGAGGTAAGAATGAGTTTGCTTTTGAACATGTGGAATTTGAAGTGCACCCACATGAGATGATTAGCAGATAATTAGAGCATAGGCAAGGAGTAGAGCAGGGACAAGTTTTGGAGTCATTAGTGCATCCATGTAGATGAAGCCTAAGGAGTGAGCAAGCTTGCCCATGGGTAGCTTGTAGAGCAGGAAGAGATGGAACCTGGGAAGGTAGTGTGTGGCCCTGTCCAGTTGGTTAGAGCAGAACTGATGTTAGGGTGTGCACAGTGGGAGCAGCAAACTTTTCCTCTGTGGGTGGAGAAGAACTGGAAATGGAGTCACTGTTGTGCCTTTTGTCCCCTAAATTATTAAGGCAGGCACCAGACAGCAAGTTTCCTTTGTGTGGCTGAGCCTCATCTTGAAGAAACAGGAGGCTGATACCAACCACTTTTATAAAATCTGAGCAGTCCACATGAATTTCATTTTCATTATCCTTTGATGTTTCCTAAACTTTTACATTTGAGTACTGTTTTCCTGTTTTTTACCATATCCTGTACCCTCTGAACTTTTTTTTTTTTACTTAAACTATTTCTTTTAGATTTTTTTTTTGATGTGGGCCATTTTAAAGTCTTTATTGAATTTGTTACAATATTGCTTCTGTTCTATGTTTCGTTTTTTTGGCTGCGAGGCATGTGGGATCTTAGCTCCCCAACCAGGGATCGAACCTGCACGCCCTGCATTGGAAGGCGAAGTCCTAACCACTGGACTGCCAGGAAAGTCCTTAATTCTTTTAATATACTGGCTTTTTTTTTTTTTCTCAGCTTTGACCTAAGCAATAGAATCATAGGTTTATGCAATCTATTTTTTACACACGTTAAAAGGAATGTGTAAATATCAAGTGTTTTTAAAAGTTCACATACCGGGCTTCCCTGGTGGCGCAGCGGTTGCGCGTCCGCCTGCCGATGCAGGGGAACCGGGTTCGCGCCCCGGTGTGGGAGGATCCCGCATGCAGCGGAGCGGCTGGGCCCGTGAGCCATGGCCGCTGAGCCATGGCCGCTGAGCCTGCGCGTCCGGAGCCTGTCCTCCGCAATGGGAGAGGCCACAGCAGAGGGAGGCCCGCATACCACACACACAAAAAAGTTCACATACCACCTAGAATCTTCTTGCATATTACCTGTCAAAATCCAAAATCTTAGATATATATATATCTTGAACTTGTCTCATATGTTAACAGTTTGCTAATAGAGGAAATCAGCAAGATAACAAATTTCTGGTTCAGCCATAGTTTACAAATAGGTAATTTAAGTATTTGGGAAGTAGAATGGCTGTATAAGCATACCGTTTTTAAGAATGTAAGTAGAGGGACTTCCCTGGTGGCGCAGTGGTTAAGAATCTGCCTGCCAATGCAGGGGACACGGGTTCAAGCCCTGGTCCAGGAAGATCCTACATGCCGTGGAGCAACTAAGCCCGTGCGCCACAACTACTGAGCCTGTGCTCTAGAGCCTGTGAGCCACAACTACTGAAGCCCGGGCGCCTAGAGCCCGTGCTCCACAAGAGAAACCACCGCAATGAGAAGCCTGTGCACCGCAATGAAAAGTAGCCCCCGCTCACTGCAACTAGAGGAAGCCTGCACACAGCAATGAAGACCCAATGCAGCCAAAAATAAAATAAATAAAAATTAATTAATTAATTTTTTTAAAAAGGAATATAAGTAGATAATTGGGTAGAGATTACAGTTTCGTGTCTCTTGATCATAACCATTGTTTCTGTATTAGTTGTTAGAGATGAAATCTGGGATGGGACCTCCCAGATGCCAGGCATGTCTATTATCCATCAGAAATAAAAAAAACAGTACATCCCAAAGTAACAAAAGATAAGGATACATCATCTGTGGCTCTTAATTGGAAAACAAGGTTTTATTCACCACCATTAGCCTTCAATAGGTCCAGTTAACATGGACACATGAAACTGTCAAACAGAAGTCAGAAGCAAAGCATCAGGGAGTAAATTCTCATTTTAAACAGGCGGGTGATTTTTTTTTCTCTCAAGCTGTAAGCAAAGTTTCAGAGTACACAGTTTGCCTGTTTCTTAATATTGTGACCAAATCTTTTGGAATACTCTTTGGGAAAATTGCTCTCATCATTCACGTTTCAGATATTTGTATCACATCTGCTTAGAGCTAATTAAATTAAAAATAATGCATTTTCACACCTCCCCTTTGTTCAGGACTATTGAGTTAAAGCTTGTGGCCACACACAACTTGATGATTTGCAGACATCCTTTAATCCTGAAGTGCTAATAGGGGTGCCTTCTGTTGCTGTTAGTTCTTTGAGCCTAAGTATTAATCTTGGCTAGCGTTAGGCTGGCATTATTTCAACTGACAAAGATTTATGTCCAGACCACTCCTTAACACTGTTCCTGTGTCTGAGGCATGACTCTCCAAGCACAGCTCCTTTTCTTATAACTGCATTCAGATATGCACATGTCGATCACGTAACTCCACCAAGTCTGGTTGGTTTGTGTGTTGTTTTTTTTTATTGAGGTATAGCTGTTTTACAATGTTGTATTAGTTTCTACTGTACAGTGAAGTGGAGTTCCATGTGCTATACAGCAGGTTCTTATTAGTTACCTATTTTATACATATTAGTGTATATATGTCAATCCCAATCTCCCAATTCATCCCCCCGCCCCCGGCTTGGTTTGTTTTAAGATGTGATGTTTATTCACTTTTTTAATTCAGCAAACATTTGAGCACTCTCCAAGATGCACGCACAGCCCTGAATGAAGTGTTCTGGTGCACATGAAGATAAATTAATGCTGGGCCTGCCTGCCCTCCGTAGCTTAAACTCATAGGCATGTACACAGATTACTGTAATTTAGATGCTATGGAGATTAACAAGAAGGAGAGAGTGCTTCAGTCTTTGAGATCAGGGAAGACTTCAGCAAGAGGTAGCATTTGGTTGGAGACTTAGACGAATAGGTAGAATTCAGAGAAATGAAGAACATGCCTGATAGAAGAAAGATCTGTGGGTAGGACCAACTAGGTGCTGTTGGCTTTGAGCACGAAGTGTGAAGTCATATATGTAGAAGGATAGATCAGTGAGTTTCAGATGATGTGTTCTTGAATAATAGGCCAAGGAGTTTGGATTTTAGTTGCTTTAAATTAAAACTTAAGCAAAAGCAAGACAAAGCTATTTGACGCTTTTATAAGCTTTTTTATTGTGGTGGTTGTTTGTTTTCTTACTGTGCTCAGGCTAAAGCCAAAGGTGACTTGTTTTTCCCTAGCATGTGTAATCTAGGAAAGGAGGAAACATGGAAAATAAGCAAGGCTTCCCTGGTGGCGCAGTGGTTAAGAATCCATCTGCCAATGCAGGGGACATGGGTTTGAGCCCTGGTCAGGGAACATCCCACATGCCGCGGAGCCACTAAGCCCGTGCACCACAACTGCTGAACCTGTGCTCTAGAGCCCGTGAGCCACAACTACTGAGCCCACGTGCCACAACTACTGAAGCCCGTGTGCCTAGAGCCCATGTGCCACAACAACAGAAGCCACTGCAATGAGAAGCCCGCGCACCGCAACAAGGAGTAGCCCCTGCTCGCCGCAACTAGAGAAAGCCCGCGCACAGCAACAAAGAACCAATGCAGCCAAAAATAAATAAATTAAAAAAAAAAAAAAAGAAGTGTACTACTGGTGGAATTTGCTTTCTACCAAGTTAGAATATTCTGCTTCTAGGCAATGTAACAAAACAAGTATTCGCAAAGTCCAGTGACCTTCACTTAGTGTCTCCTTTAGCTCCTTGTTCGGCTGACACTGTAGCCCTGGTTGGAGTGTTCATAATTAGTGAGTGGAAATATTTGGGTGAATTGAAGTTACAAGCTAGAGACAAAGATGTGGGTGTACTCTCTTACCAAGAAATATGATTCTAAGATATATTACTATGAAAGAATTATGGTCTCATTATAGAAAATGTGCAAATTGTAGAAGATTATAGAAAAAATAAATCACCCTTAACCCCTCTACCTAGAGACAACTATTGTTACCATAAAATAGTTTTGTCTAGTACATTACACTTTTAGAGAATTTAACTCTGAAAGCTTTTCTTTATGGACTAAGGGTATGTGAATTTTTCCGTGCTCTTGTGTTTTCAGTGTCAAAAATATTACCTGTGAGTCTCCTTGCTGTTAGGAAGGAGAGCAGGGTGAAGGAGATTAGTATTTGCAGTCTCTGCATTATTTTTCTCTTGAATGCTACTCAGTGACTCAGCACATTTTCTGGACAGTTAGTAATAGGATGCGTAAGAACACCTGCCTTTTTTTTTTTTTTCTTTTCCCTGAAGGCATCTATAAAGCTTTATAAATCTTAGTACGGTATGATACGGTGTCTGGCCTGGTGCCAGATGTTGGTCTCCAATAGCGGCCCAGAGCTCTCTGGTAGAGATGACAACAGTGCTGCCATTGGTGCAGAGCCCAGGTGGCTTTCCTGCGTGGTGACTGAGTCTACAGTGCCATGGGTCTCCTAAGATTGGCCTGCTGCCTTGATCATGAGCTCTTTTATGCCATCTGCAGCAGGACTGCCGCTTCTTTCCTAGGAAATTCTGCTTAAGGGAAATAAATATAGCTTGTTGGCATGAGTTAAAGGAGCTTTCTGTCAAAAGGGAAGAAAAGTATTGGAACTAGCTTTTTGTTTTTTAAGCAGTGTTAAATACCCAAACCTTTATTTTGTTAAGATGTATAACTTGGAACTTACAAATGGTTAATGAAAACTTTCTCCGTGAAACTTTGGTTTTGCTTTGAGGTAACCTTTTGCTAATGCTTTTTTGAATGTCTCACCATTCTGTCCCTCCCTCTCTCTTAATCAAAAATAAAAAGATCAATGCCGGAAACAGGAAACAAAGCTTCCGAGATCTTTGCAATGGTTGAACCTGTCAGTAGAATTAAGCTTATTAAGTCTCTTCCTTCCCTCCTTACCCCCTTTTTAGGGAGTTAACCTATTTAGATAATTAACTAGATGTTACGTATGTTTTAATTATTTAAGATTATTTTCTGAATTAGCTGTTCAAAGAATCAACTTAACTGTTATTAGATATCAGATGAAAACGTCTGTTTACTAAAGCAGATATGGTGTTGAGCAGTCACTTAGTTTCCTTAAATGTTGTATTCTCACAGTGGAAAAATAGCCAGACTGCCCAAATCTTCACCTTTGCCTTTGCTTCCCACCATTGTCAGCAGTTCCAGCCTGCTCTGCAGTACAGGAGTCACATGTTGGACCCACTAATGTCTTATTCTAGGCATTTAACATGGGCTCACATGGTACTTACTGATCACTGAAGGGAGTTTCATTTACAAATTATATTTTGGCTTTTTTTTTTTTTTTTTAAGCTAAAGCCTGAAAATCTTGAAGGGATTTTGTCAAATGCAAACGACCAGCATCCTACTATATACATCAGTGGTTCTCAGTTCAGGCTGCGTATTAAAATCACTTGAAGAGCGTTAAAAAAAAAATACCAGTGTTCCAGACCAATTAAACCAGTCTCTGGGGTCAGGCTCAGGCATCCATCCATGTTGTTTAAAAGCTGCCCTGGTGATCCTAATGTGTCAGCAGCACTGAGAACCTCTGCCTTAGATCTCATGCAATAAAGTCTCTTCTGTCCCCTCAACCAGTGGGGCTCCAAGTGTTTCCCATGTCTTTTTTTCCCTTCTGTGATTTATTTTCAGTTTAGTCCTTTGAAACCTTATCATTATAATAACAAAGTTAATCTCACACCCCAGTGTAATAGGAACTTTAGAAAAGTTCCTTGGAATTTAGCTTATGAAACAATTGAAAGCCCTCAAATTTCTCCGGCTTCTGGGGCAATGCTAGATTATGAGCTGTGGAAAAATACCTGTTTCACCGTGATGGTGGTAAGTTATATCCACTGGTTTTACATATTTACACTTGTGAATTGTAATAGCTTATCATCAGCATGAGGGTAATACAGCCTAGTTACAGATTAGTGAGCTGGGGTACAAGTTAATTCATAGCCGCTGAGCAATAGGGCTGAAGTTAGCAGGTTCCCTGACTTTGAATAGTGAGACCTTTCTATTATATTCTGCTTCCTTCCGGTGAAGATTACGTTCTAGAATTTCACTGTCCCTCTTGACTGAAGTGACCGCTCTTTGGAAGTTCTTAAGAGAAATGCTAGAGACGGTCAGAATCATGTTAATAACCCATTGGAATAAGGAAGTGCTGAGAATTGGGAGAGGAAATGTCCTTCGTAGTGTTAACTTGTCGGGGAGAGGGAGGATGGGGATGCCTGGAGTCAGCTGTTCCTGGGAGGGTATCAGCTTTTTCATTTCTTTTTTAATTTAAAAGAAAATTTAACTTTAATTTAATTGTTAACATTTTGAGTCTCTTGAAAACTGTATCTGACAGTGTAACAGTTCCCCTTAAAAGTTTGTCTTTCTAAATGTTTGTCTTAAAGGCAGCTGTGGGGCTGGGACACCTGCAGAAAAGTTTTTACTTGGGCCAGAAGAGTTTATGAGAAGAGGCTACCCACTCTGTATTTGTGTTAAGACCTTGTGAATTAAGGAGAGGGAAGGAAGAATATGCTGTAGAGTCTGAGGCCTGTCCGTTCTGATGGTGCCCCAAGTGCGGCTTTCCTTGTGGGGCAGGCCAGATGGGAATATTGCAGCCTTTAATCCCCTTGGAAGCTAAGAGGTGCCTCTGGTTGATTCCTCAGCCTCCAGGCTTAGCAAGGCTACCCTGCTGTTGTCCTGCTGTCGGGAAAGGATTGTTCAGCCTGGGGAATGATTGCTGGCCCCTGCTATCTTGTCCCAGGGGCCTCCATGCAGGGGGAAGTCCGTGGTTGCCCTGTCAGCAGACATTCCGCTCTGGCAGCCTGTTAAAATGAGATGGGACAAACTAGATAAGCGGAAGCCATGCGGTGTGATAGTGAGAGCTAATTATCCCAGCCCTGGGGATGGTCTCAGTGCACAGAGGATGGAGGGCTCTTGTGCAAACCTCTCTGTTTGCTGTGGATCGAAAGTTCCTTGTTTCCCTCACGGGATGGGCAAGCAAATGACTCTGTGTTTCCCTGACCTTTGTTTGAACCATGGCAGAATCTAAATTTCATTGTCCCCTTTTAGTTCCCCAGTGTCCCTGCCCTGCTCCGTCCCCATCACCTTGGTAGGAAAAAAAAATGCTCATGTCTCCTAGGTACAAATGGCAGCAGTATTTCCTTGTTTAATGTTTTCTCAACTCCCGGATCAAGCAGTATTTTTCCCTTTGGAATGAATCAACTGCTGCGGACACCTTCTGTGGCTGCAACATCTGGCCGTGGAGAGACCTTCAGTCTGCAGTGCCCCTTAAGAGAAGTAAAGAGAAATGAGTGCCCTCATCCCGTCTCAGGAGAAGCCTTAAAAAGTTACTTCTAAAATTGATTCAAAGCATTGTAACGTAAAAAACAAATAGGCCTCATAAAACACATTCCCCTAGATCATCATGCATCGAGTACTAGGCGTGTTAGCTGTTTAGCTATCTAGGGCTACCTTAGCACTACTGACATTTGGGGGCCAGATAATTCTTTGTTGTGGGGGCCTGTTCTGTGCATGGTAGGATGTTCAGCAGCATCCCTGGCCTCTACCCACTGAATGCACAGTTGTGACAACCAAAAATGTCTGCAAACATTGCCAAATGTTCCCTGGGCAAGCAAAATCACCCTCAATTGAAAACCACTGGACTACGCTATCCTATACTGTAGCCACCAGCCACATGTAGCTATTGGACATTTGAAACGTGGCATGTCTGAATTGAGATGTTCTGTATATATGAAACACACACCAGGGCTTCCCTGGTGGCACAGTGGTTAAGAATCCGCCTGCCAATGTAGGGGACACGGGTTTGAGCCCTGGTCTGGAAAGATCCCACATGTGGAGCACCTAAGCCCGTGCGCCACAACTAATGAGCCTGCACTCTAGAGCCGGCGAGCCACAACTACTGAACCCGCATATGACAACTACTGAAGCCCACGCGCCTAGAGCCCACGCTCCGCACCAAGAGAAGCTACCTCAATGAGAAGACCATGCGCCGCAATGAAGCGTAGCCCCCTCTCGCCGCAACTAGAGAAAGCCCGTGCACAGCAATAAAGACCCAACACAGCCAAAAGTAGATAAATAAAATAAATTAATTAAAAAAAACCCTTATATAAAACACACACCAGACTTCAGACTTAGAACCATAAAAAGAATATAAAATATCTCATTAATAATTTTTATTGATTATATGTTTAAAAGATAATATTTTGTATATATTGGGTTAAATAAAGTATATTATTATAATTAATTTCTCCTGTTTCTTTTTACTTTTTAAATGTGGCTACTAGAAACATTTAAATTACATTTGTGGCTTGTGTTTTATTTCTGTTAAGCTGCACTGCACTGGAGTGTTGCTCTACTGTAGTTTAGCCATTAATCTTCTATTAGGCATTTAGTTCCCAGTAAACCATTGGGTTTAAATGATTTTTTTTGTTTGGAAAATTTTCATTCCTATAATAATACTGTGGAGACAAAGCTTATGTAAAGTGTTACATATGACCAGTTTGCTCCCCTGAGTACCTGCCAGTGACATTAAAAATCGGGTCAAGGTTCAGATGATATGTGGTTGTCTTACATTTCCCTCCTTCTCAGGTTGGATTTTATCTCTATTTCTATTAAGGTATATATAGTTGTGTCTTAAAATTTAATTTTAATTTCTTGATTGGTAACATTGAATTCAGAAGCTGAGAGAAGCTTCTGAACCAATTTAGTAGGTTATTCTGGATTTTGATCTTTTATAAATACTAGAATGTAACCTGCATTAAGGCAGTGATTTCGAGGTGCAGGTCTGTTTTTTCACTCCTGTGTCCTCAGCACCCAGAGCTGTGCCTGGCGTGTAGTCCCCTCAATAAATACTTGCTGAATGAATGGATAAAACATGTTTTTCAGTAAAAGCTGGCTGTTCAAAATATATTATTATATTAGTTACCTGGTCACTCCTTTAGCTGTATTCCCCTTCCCCTTAATGCTAATTTCATTATGCAAAAAGTTTTCCTTTTTATATTTTAAGCCATCCATCTTGCCTTTGATAAGTTTCAGGCTTTGGGGGGAAATGGAGACTATTTCTCTTCCCTAGGTGGCTAAATATGCTGTTTAATTCTCTTCTATTTATTTCATCATTTTAATGTAACTTTTGGGATTAATTCCAGATGGATTAATGTATGGTGTGAAACCTGGATCTCAGTTCATCTCCAATCTGTTTGTATTTATCCCAATGATACTCGCTGAATCGTATTTCCCTACCGTGTTATATTATTTATGCGTTCATACAGTAAGCCCATATAGCTTAAATATATTAAGTCATTTTTCTTGGTTCATTTCTATTTTTAATCCACTCAATCTTAGAACGTTGATAACTCACTTTACAGAATGTTAATATGGTAGGTTAAATTCGTTTTTACTTTAGACAGACATTTTTCCCCTGGCTTGCTTGGCTAGGTAAGCTTTTTTGGGAAGCCTAGAAAGAAAGAGAAGTTAGGCGTCCAACCGAACAGTTACAAGTATAAGACATCTATGCAGTTACTGGCAGGGTAGTATAAAGATGCTTTTATTTTATTTTTAAATATCAGTCCATAATGTATTCATCATTTAGCATCTACTCATCTTTGGTTGAAAAACAACCAGGAAGTGGATTTTTGCAATTAAGTAAAATAGTTTATTTACATTCTAGTGTTCTAATCATGTACTTGTGCCTTTGACTTTGGAAATTACCATTTGCTTATAATGAGGTTAGTTAGGAGAGTCATAGTTTATTTTAATACGATACTCACCCTGGGGAAGAGAGAAGAGCTGGCTGTCTATAAAGACACATCTGAGGTCATCTTGTACAGTGATGAGTTATTTGCTTGTTTTTTCTTTGAATGGCACATAGCATAGTGATTAAGAGCCTCAACTCTGGAGCCTGGATTCAATCTCTGCTTTTAAAGATCTCTTCAAATCTTTGCTGCTACTTCACAGTTTCCTCAGCTGTAAAACAGGGGAAATTAGAGTATCTACCTCATAGGGTAGTTATGAGAATTATAAGAGTTAGTATCTATAAAACATTTAAAACAATGCCTGGCAAATAGTAAATGCTATGTTGGTTTGTTATTAGTTCATTTGCCCAAATTTTCCCATCACCTTCAAGTAAGCAGTTTGCCTTTACAGATACATGCTAGTCATGAGATCGGGCTATAAACAAAGAAGATTGCCCTAACTTCCTCCGTTTCTTGCTAATGTCCCAGAGTAGGTGGGATAGAGGCAGGCTCAGGTCAACAAAATAGAACTGAAAGTACTAAAACTAAGAGCAGTTCTCTTTTGCAGTAATACTGGAATACATATCTTATAATAAGGTTAATTAAACAAACTGAATGGATGTCTAGTTGCTTGGAGGTACACTCTTTAATCCTGTAATCCCACTGATGGAATTTATCCTAAATAATCCAGAAAGAGAAAAATAAACTGTAATTGTTTATTATACAATTAATAATAAGCAAAAGAGCAGAGAAATTAAACAGAAGTGGATTGGTTAAGAAGATTTCTTAGTGGTATGTCATGCAGTTTTACATGATAATAATTCTGATTGTGGGGCAACATGGAGATATTCTGGTTGCCATTTGAATAATAGGTGCCAGGCTCTATACCGTGCCAGGGGAAAGGGGTGCAAACAAGAGTTAGTCAGCCTGCCCTCCAGGAGTTCTTAGTAGAAGCATCCTATTGCAGTGGCACAGTGCAGGGAAGACATAGGAGGGGGGAAATAAATTCCCTAATCTTGAAAGAGTCAGGGAAAGCTAAAGGAAAGAGGAATAGTTGAGATAGGCTGTATGATTTATCAGATGGATAAATTGGTATATAGTTAACACATATTAAATGTTTGTTATATACCCAATACTTTGCTAAGCACTTTTCATTATCCCATTAATTCCTCTCAACACTTTGTGGTAGGTGCATGTATGTACCATTATAAAAAAGAGGAAATTGAAGCTTAAAGTGGCTAGGTAACATGCGGAAAGTTGGTGGCAGAATCAGCCTGTGAGCCCATGTCTGTTTTCTGAAATCCATGTGCAAAACCATTATACTTCACAATGGCTTCCAACTATGGGAAAATTCTGCCTAAGGAGTATGAATATTTTAAGACCATAGAGAACATAGTTTTTTATTGGAGTAAGGGGATTTTCTCTTGATTTTCTTGATTGTGTTATTTTATCATTCAAGAGCTAAACACCTGTTGCTTACTGTTTTGAGAGTCCTGTCTCTGAAGGAGCTAGGTGCAAATATGGAGCAGGACTGTTTCAAAACAGAGCATCCTGCATGAATCTTCTTATCTTCATCAGATATTTCACTGTCCTTATCTGGGCAGTGAGTAAGATATGACAACAAGATTGACAGTTTGGGAAGCAGTTTAGGAAAGAATAGCAAAAATATGATGAGACTTGGAAAGTGGGTTGCTTAGAATGGCAACTTTTGATTGTCTTAGATCAACAATATAGACTTCTCCATACCTCTACTGTGGTCATTCCTACTCCATGTTTTATTATTCTATAAAAATTTGAGAATTAGTTCAACCACTTTTTCAGCCACTTTTATGGGAGTTTTTCTTTGTCAGAATAAAATTATCCTGAGTGCCTCGTTCTAAAATCAAAAACATTGCAAGAGTCCTCAGTCTCTGATATGTTACAGGCATTTGATAATGCTTGTATAGTACTCATGATATGCCTTTGGGAATGAAACCTTGCCTGCCTGCTCTCATCTGAGTCTTTTTAGAGAGCCTTTGAATTTGGCATTCTCCATTATGGGAAGTAACTTACTACCAGGAGGTGGTGGAACATGACATCATGTATATAGTCAGAGGAACAAAACTCATGCAATAAGAGGATTTTGTTTGTTGTCATCCATTCACTTTTCTATTTGTAGGTATGGATGAAAATTGTAACTAGGCATTTTAGAGATGAATAAAATGAAATTAGTGTACTACAAAGATAGAAATTAGAATATTTTTTATTCCCAGCATCTGGGACAGTCTTGTACATAGGTGCTCAGTAAGTTATTTGTTGAAAGAATAAATGAAGATGTGAAGATTTTAGTTTTCTCTTAATGCTACTCTGTAATTCTTATGTGAGAATACTAATGGATGGCATACCAAGTTTTCCTTCTCTGATGCCTTAACGTCAAAAGGTGTTTATAAAACTCTCCTCAATCTTGAACTTGGTTCTCCCGGAAAGGCAAAAGAACTAGAATGGCTAAACCAGTTTTGTAAAGGACGAATAAAGTTGGAGATATCACACTATGCTATTTTAAGACTTACTAGATAGCTACAGTAATCAAGTTAATGGTATCAGTGAAGGGATAGACAAATAGGTCAATGGAATAGAGTCCTGAAATCGACCCATACAAGTATGGCCAACTCATTTTTACATAGGTGCAAAAGCAACTTAATGGAGAGGTGAATCTTCAACAAATGGTGTTGGAACATGGGACAGCTATAGTCAAAAAAATGAGCCTTTGCCTAAATTTTGTACCTTATATAAAAATTAATCAAAAAATTAATCAGGATGGATCACAGATCAAAATTTAAAACTATAAAACTTTTAGAAAAAAACATAGAAAATATTCATGACCTGGGGTTAGAGCTAAGAGTTCTTAGACATGACACTAAAAGGCCCAATCCTTAAAAGAAAAAAATCAACAAATTAAACTTGATCAAAATATAAAACTTTTGCGCCATGAATGACCCTATTAAGAGAGAAAATACTTTCAAATCATCTGACAAAGGACTTGAATCCATAATAGATAAAGAACTCTCTAAATGCAACACTAAGAATAACAGTCCATTTAGAAAATGGGCAAAAGACTTAAACAGACACTTCACCCAAAAGGATATATGAGTGGCAAATAAGAATAGGAAAAGATGTTAAACATCATTAACCGTTAGGGTAGTGCAAATTAAAATCATGATGAAACACTAAACCACACCTGTTCAGGTGGCTAATATAAAAAATAACGACAATACCAGGCAGTGACGAGTATGTGGAGAAACTGGATCTCTCATAGATTGCTGGTGGGAATCTGAAATGAGACTGTGACAAAGTAATTTCAGTGACAACTAATGTTTGAATCATAAGTAATGTCAAGTCACTTTACATAGTTCTCACGCTATCAAAACTTGAAATAAGAAGTGGGGTCCCCATTCCCTTACAGATTTGTAGTTTATATATTTTCTGAGCTTAAATTACAGTTCCAGCAGTGTGTTTCAGAACCTCAATGAAGTACAAAGGAAATTTCCATATTTCAAATCCATTCATCTTATTTTATTTAATTTGAAAATTTTTAAAAATTGAGGTGTAGTTGATTTACAATGTTATATTAGTTTCTTTTTAAAAAAAAAATCTATTTATTTATTTGGTTGTACCAGCTCTTAGTTGTGGCAGGCGGGCTCCTTAGTTGTGGCTCACAAGCTCCTTAGTTGCAGCTCTCCAGCTCCTTAGCTGGGGCACACGGGCTCCTTAGTTGTGGCATGCAAACTCTTAGTTGTGGCATGCATGTGGGATCTAGTTCCCTGACCAGGGATCAAACCCGGGCCTCCTGCATTGGAAGCATGGAGTCTTATCCACTGCACCACCAGGGAAGTCCCTACAATGTTATAGTAGTTTCAGGCATACAACATAGGGATTCAAAATTTTTATAGATTATACTCCATTTGTAGTTATTATAGAATATTGACTATATTCCCTTTGCTGTGCAATCTATCCTTGTAGCTTATTTATTTTTTACATAGTAGTTTGTACCTCTTAATCCCCTACCTGTATCTTGCATTTCCCCCTTCCCCTCTCCCCACTGATAACCACTAGTTTGTTCTCTATGAGTCTCTTTCTTTTTGTTATATTCACTAGTTTGTTTTACTTTTTAGATTCTACATGTAAATGATAACATACTATTTGTCTTTCTCTGACAAACTTCACTAAGCATAATACCCTCCAGGTCCATCCGTGTTGTTATAAATGGCAAAATTTCATTCTTTTTTATGGCTGAGTAGTATTCCATTGTATGTATATGTATGTGTGTATATATATATATATGTATATACACACCATGTCTTTATCCATTCATCTGTTGATGAACACTTAAGTTGCTTTCAGATCTTGGCAATTGTAAATGATGGTGCTATGAACATTGGGGTACATGTATCTTTTTGAATTAGTGTTTTTGTTTTCTTCAAATATATACCCAG
Organism: Physeter macrocephalus; assembly: GCF_002837175.3. NCBI lineage: Eukaryota > Metazoa > Chordata > Mammalia > Artiodactyla > Physeteridae > Physeter > Physeter macrocephalus. The sequence goes on along the minus strand of NC_041214.2, from coordinate 76,833,601 downwards.
GAGTGGGATTGCTGGATCATATGGTAATTCTATTTTTAGTTTTTTGAGGAACCTTCTTACTGTTTTCCATAGTGGCTGCACCAATTTACATTATCACCAACAGTGTACAGGGTTCCCTTTTCTCCACATCCTTGCCAACTAATGTTTTTTGTGGTCTTTTTGATGGTAGCCATTCTTACAGGTGTGACGTGATAACTCATTGTGGTTTTCATTTACACTTCTCTGATGATTAACAATGTTGAGCATCTTTTCATATGCTTATTGTCCATCTGTATGTCTTCTTTGGAAAAATGTCGATTCAGGTCTTCTGCCTATTTTTTAATTGGGTTTTTTGTTTTTTTGATACTGAGTTGTATGAGTGGGTTATATATTTTGGATATTAACCTCCTGTTGGTCATATCATTTGAAAATATTTTCTCCCATTCAGTAGATTGTCTCCTTTGCTGTGAGAAAGCTTTTAGGTTTAATTAGGTCCCATTTGTTTATTTGTGCTTTTGTTTCCTTTGCCTTAGGAGACAGATCCAAGAAAATATCGCTACAATTTTATGTCAGAGTGTTCTGCCTATGTTTTCTTTTAGGAGTTTTATGGTTTCTGGTCTTACATTTAGATCTTTAATCCATTTTTTAGTTTATTTTTGTATATGGTGTGAGAAAATGTTCTAATTTTATTCTTTTACATGTAGCTGCCTAGTTTTCCCAACACCATTTATTGAAGAGACTGTCTTTTCTCCATTGTATATTCTTGCCTCCTTTGTGGTAGATTAATTGAAAAGATCCATTCATTTTAGAAATAGGTAGTAATGAGGGATTTCCTTGGTGGCACAGTGGTTAAGAATCTGCCTGCCAATGCAGGGGACACGGGTTCCATTCCTGGTCCGGGAAGATCCCACATGCCGCGGAGCAACTAAGCCCATGTGCCACAACTACTGAGGCTGCGCTCTAGAGCCCACGAGCCACAACTACTGAACCCGCATACCATAACTACTGAAGCCCGTGCGCCTAGAGCCCATGCTCCACAACAAGAGAAGCCACCGCAGTGAGAAGCCCGCGCACCGCAACGAAGAATATCCCCGAGCACCGCAACGAAGAGTAGCCCCCTCTCTCCACAACTAAAGCCCACGCACAGCAACCAAGACCCAATGCAGCCATAAATAAATAAATAAATTTATTGAAAAAAAAGAGATAGTGACGATTGTTGCATAACATTGTGAATATAAGTAATGCCCCTGAATGGTACACTTAAAAATGGTAAAAATGGCAATTTTTATATTGTATGTATTTTGCCACACACACAAAAATAGTCCATTTAATTTTGCCATTCAGTGACTTCCACCTGACTTTGACTTGGAAGTGACAAATCTGCAATGTAATGATATGATAAAGGCAAATGTCAAGAGGAAAATCTAATAGAATCCTATGATGCCTACCAAGAGATAAGTACGCTCAACTAAAATCATATACTCATGGATTGATTCAGTATTTGGCTGTACCTATCTGTGTGAAAAGAGGTTTTCAAAGATGAAATTATAAAATCTTGTTACAAATCAGCATTAACAGATGAAAATTTACAATCAATTTTGATGAAAAGGGAAAACTTTTTAAAAATTTTATTGAAGTGTAGTTGATTTACAATGTTGTGTTAATTTCTGCTGTACAGCAAAGTGACTCAGTTTTACATATATATTCTTTTTCGTATTCTTTTCAACTTCACTTAGTATGATAATCTCCAGGTCCAAACATGTTGCTGCAAATGGCATTATTTCATTCTTTTTAATGACTGAATAATATTCCATTGTGTATATATACCACATCTTCTTTATCCATTCATCTGTCGATTGACATTTAGGTTGCTTTCATGTCTTGGCTATTGTAAATAGTGCTGCTATGAACACTGGGGTTGTTATAAATGGCAAAATTTCATTCTTTTTTATGGCTGAGTAGTATTCCATTGTATGTATATGTATGTGTGTATATATATATATATGTATATACACACCATGTCTTTATCCATTCATCTGTTGATGAACACTTAAGTTGCTTTCAGATCTTGGCAATTGTAAATGATGGTGCTATGAACATTGGGGTACATGTATCTTTTTGAATTAGTGTTTTTGTTTTCTTCAAATATATACCCAGGAGTGGGATTGCTGGATCATATGGTAATTCTATTTTTAGTTTTTTGAGGAACCTTCTTACTGTTTTCCATAGTGGCTGCACCAATTTACATTATCACCAACAGTGTACAGGGTTCCCTTTTCTCCACATCCTTGCCAACTAATGTTTTTTGTGGTCTTTTTGATGGTAGCCATTCTTACAGGTGTGACGTGATAACTCATTGTGGTTTTCATTTACACTTCTCTGATGATTAACAATGTTGAGCATCTTTTCATATGCTTATTGTCCATCTGTATGTCTTCTTTGGAAAAATGTCGATTCAGGTCTTCTGCCTATTTTTTAATTGGGTTTTTTGTTTTTTTGATACTGAGTTGTATGAGTGGGTTATATATTTTGGATATTAACCTCCTGTTGGTCATATCATTTGAAAATATTTTCTCCCATTCAGTAGATTGTCTCCTTTGCTGTGAGAAAGCTTTTAGGTTTAATTAGGTCCCATTTGTTTATTTGTGCTTTTGTTTCCTTTGCCTTAGGAGACAGATCCAAGAAAATATCGCTACAATTTTATGTCAGAGTGTTCTGCCTATGTTTTCTTTTAGGAGTTTTATGGTTTCTGGTCTTACATTTAGATCTTTAATCCATTTTTTAGTTTATTTTTGTATATGGTGTGAGAAAATGTTCTAATTTTATTCTTTTACATGTAGCTGCCTAGTTTTCCCAACACCATTTATTGAAGAGACTGTCTTTTCTCCATTGTATATTCTTGCCTCCTTTGTGGTAGATTAATTGAAAAGATCCATTCATTTTAGAAATAGGTAGTAATGAGGGATTTCCTTGGTGGCACAGTGGTTAAGAATCTGCCTGCCAATGCAGGGGACACGGGTTCCATTCCTGGTCCGGGAAGATCCCACATGCCGCGGAGCAACTAAGCCCATGTGCCACAACTACTGAGGCTGCGCTCTAGAGCCCACGAGCCACAACTACTGAACCCGCATACCATAACTACTGAAGCCCGTGCGCCTAGAGCCCATGCTCCACAACAAGAGAAGCCACCGCAGTGAGAAGCCCGCGCACCGCAACGAAGAATATCCCCGAGCACCGCAACGAAGAGTAGCCCCCTCTCTCCACAACTAAAGCCCACGCACAGCAACCAAGACCCAATGCAGCCATAAATAAATAAATAAATTTATTGAAAAAAAAGAGATAGTGACGATTGTTGCATAACATTGTGAATATAAGTAATGCCCCTGAATGGTACACTTAAAAATGGTAAAAATGGCAATTTTTATATTGTATGTATTTTGCCACACACACAAAAATAGTCCATTTAATTTTGCCATTCAGTGACTTCCACCTGACTTTGACTTGGAAGTGACAAATCTGCAATGTAATGATATGATAAAGGCAAATGTCAAGAGGAAAATCTAATAGAATCCTATGATGCCTACCAAGAGATAAGTACGCTCAACTAAAATCATATACTCATGGATTGATTCAGTATTTGGCTGTACCTATCTGTGTGAAAAGAGGTTTTCAAAGATGAAATTATAAAATCTTGTTACAAATCAGCATTAACAGATGAAAATTTACAATCAATTTTGATGAAAAGGGAAAACTTTTTAAAAATTTTATTGAAGTGTAGTTGATTTACAATGTTGTGTTAATTTCTGCTGTACAGCAAAGTGACTCAGTTTTACATATATATTCTTTTTCGTATTCTTTTCATTATGGTTTATCACAGGATATTGAATGTAGTTCCCTGTGCTATACAATAGGACCTTGTTGTTTATCCATCCTGTATATAATAGTTTGCATCTGCTAACCTCAAACTCCCAATCCATTCCTCCCCTCTTCCCCCTTGGCAACCGCAAGTCTGTTGTCTGTGTCTGTGAGACTGTTTCTGTTTCGTAAATAAGTTAATTTGTCATACTTTAGATTCTACATATAAGTGATATCATATGGTATTTGTCTTTTTCTTTCTGACTTACTTCACTTAGTATGATAATCTCCAGGTCCAAACATGTTGCTGCAAATGGCATTATTTCATTCTTTTTAATGACTGAATAATATTCCATTGTGTATATATACCACATCTTCTTTATCCATTCATCTGTCGATTGACATTTAGGTTGCTTTCATGTCTTGGCTATTGTAAATAGTGCTGCTATGAACACTGGGATGCATGTATCTTTTTGAATTATAGTTTTGTGTGGGTGTATGCCCAGGAGTGGGATTGCTGGATCATATGGCAACTCTAGTTTTAGTGTTTTGAGGAACCTCCATACTGTTTTCCATTGTGGCTGCACCAATTTACATTCCCACCAATAGTATAAGAGGGTTCCCTTTTCTCCACACTCTCTCCAGCATTTATTGTTTGTAGACTTTTTAATGATGGCCATTTTTACAGGTGTGAGATGATAACTCATTGTACAGTAGTTTTGATTTGCATTTCTCTAATAATTCGTGATGATGAGCATCTTTTCATGTGCCTATTGGCCACCTGTATGTCTTCTTTGGAGAATTGTCTATTTAGATCTTCTGCCCATTTTTTTGTTATTGAATTGTTTGAGCTGTTTGTATATTTTGGAAATTAAGCCTTTGTCGTTTGCATCATTTGCAAATATTTTCTCCCAGTCCATAGGTTGTCTTTTTATTTTGTTTATGGTTTCCTTTGTTGTGCAAAAGCTTTTAAGTTTGATTTGGTCCCATTTGTTTAGTTTTGCTATCATTTCTGTTGCCTTGGGTGACTGACTTAAGAAAACATTTGTATGATTTATGTCAGAAAATGTTTTGCCTATGTTCCCTTCTAGGAGTTTTATGGTGTCTTGTCTTACGTTTAAGTCTTTAAGCCATTTTGAGTTTATTTTTGTGTATGGTGTGAGGGTGTGTTCTAATTTCATTGATTTACATGTGGCTGTCCAACTTTCCCAACACTACTTGCTGAAGAAACTGTCTATTCCCCATTGTATATTCTTGCCTCCTTTGTTGAAGATTAATTGACCATAGGTGTATGGGTTTATTTCTGGGCTCTCTGTTCTGTTCCATTGATGTGTATGTCTGTCTTTGTGCCAATACCACACTGTTTTGATTACTGTAGCTTTGTAGTATTGTCTGAAGTCTGGAAGGGTTATGCCTCCTCCTTTGCTCTTTTTCCTCAGATTGCTTTGGCAATTCTAGGTCTTTTACTGTTACATACAAATTTTAGGATTATTTGTTCTAGTTGTGTGAAAAATGTCATGGATAATTTGATAGGGATCACATTAAATCTGTAGATTGCTTTGGGTAGTATGGCCATTTTAACAATATTAATTCTTCCAATCCAAGAGCATAGGATATCTTTCCATTTCTTTGAATCATCTTCAATTTCCTTTATTAATGTTTTGTAGTTCTCAGTATATAAGTCTTTCACCTCCTCGGTGAGGTTTATTCCTAAGTATTTTATTTTTTTGATGTGATTTTAAAAGGGACTATTTGTTTGCATTCCCTTTCTGATATTTCATCGTTAGTATAAAGAAATGTAACCAAGGGAGAACTATTTTAAACCCCAGTTAAGTGAAATGTTATTCCCCCATAAAAGAATTTCATTCTTCTCATTAGTAGACCTGTACCACCAAAAAAATTGTACTCAATTAGTATTACTATATTTTGAATTTTGGCAATAAACATTTTGTAGAAATTTGTTTTCTTTTGTAACATAAGTACCTACATAATATCCTCTATTTTGTCTCTTGGCCCACAACGCCTAAAATATTTACTAGCTGGACCTTTACAGAAAATTTTGCCAACCCCTACCTTAGAGTATTGATGTTTCACTCTTTGTTCTTTTCTAATATATGCTTTGAAAGCCTTCACAATTTCTCTCTGTGCTCCATTTTAGCTGCATCCCACAGATTTTCATGTGTTACAATTTCTTATCATTTAGCTCGGAATATATATACTAATTTCGACTTGATGTCTTCTTTAACTCGTATTATTTAGAAGTGTGTTGCAATTTTTAGATATTTGGAGATTTTCATGTTATCTTTGTTACTGACTTCTAATTGAATTCCCTCGTGGTCAGAGTACATACACTGTGATATCAGTCTTTTGAAATGTGTTATGGTTTGCCTTGTGGCCCAGCATATAGTTCATTTAGGGCAGCTATCCAGTGTGTACTTGAAGTGGTATTATTTTAATTTTATTATTTTAATTTTTGTCTTCTTTTGAAGCTTAGAACATCCAAATAAGGCTGGTCCTTGTCACCTTCTGTACCTACTCTGTACGTATTCTCAGTTTCTACTCCCTTATAGAGAGTATGTTTGTATTTTTAGTGTGTCTTTCTGCTTTCTCAATCCAGTGGTTTTCTTTTCTTCCCCTTGTGGTTATGGGCAGCTTAAAGGTTAAATAAATATTACGTAAACAAAACAAAACAAAAAAACCTTTGTTGTGTACTTGAATCTCAGTAGACTTAGGTTCATTTTTAGGTGCCATAAATAAGTGTTCACCTTATACCTAAGGACTTTATATGAGTTCATTCTTTTCTTGGTGTTGACTCCTTTGTCACGTTTTGTTGTTATTCTCTTGAAGGTAGAGTTTGTTTTGAAGTTTGCCTTGCCTTTGACAAAAGGGAAAAAATGCTTCCCAGTTGCTGTGTACTTTCCTGATACTAAGCAGTGACTTATCTGAAGATTCATAAGTATGCTGTGAACTAAAGCTATTGTATTTGAGGAGAGAGCCACATAGGAATGCAGGTGACCTCCAGGCACAAATCCTTAATATTTGACTTGCCTCTGTTTTGTGTGTAAAAGAGGTGGTGTGTCAAAATAGAGACTCCACTTTGTGTGAGGCACAGTGTGTTAGGTGCTGCACCACTTAACTTTTTCTTGATCTGGGGATCTATTCTTTCTTGGTAGTTCACAGTAATTGCTGGAAATATTTGTGAGAATGTGAGAAAAGCATAAGGTCCTTATAATCCTTACTTGAGGAAAAGAATGCTTATGTTTCTGCAACAGTAACTGCAAAAGTAACTTTGGTTGATAAACAACAAGATCCTACTGTATAGCACAGGGAACTATATTCAATATCCTGGGATAAACCATAATGGAAAAGAATATGAAAAAGAATATATATATATGTATAACTGAATCACTTTGCTGTACAGCAAAAATTAACACATTGTAAATCAACTATACTTCAATAAACATTTTTAAAAAATTAAGTGACTTTGGGTTACTTTTAGAGTAAATGGGCATAGATGTGTCCAGATTTTTGGTCAACCCTCTTCTGCCACAGTCAGACTTTGAATTATATGCATTTTTGTTAATATGATTAATTGGTACTTATAAACTTTATAGTAATATACGTATAACTTTGTATTTCCACCCATGAGACTTTCTGCTTCATGCTGCAGATGTCTGGGTAGGAGCTCTTTAGCGGGGCAGCCAGGGTGAGAGCCCCACTTCTGCTCTCCCTATTGCTGATAAGAGAGAGAGAGGAGGCATGTGTGCATCCCGGCTTTTTCTGCATGACAGGGCGGATAATCGGAGGGGGGGCGGATTGTGAAGTTTATGCCATAGAAAATGGGCAATAGAATTTGCAGTTAGGAGTTTAGTAATTGACTCTCAGTCTATATTGGGAAATGAAAGATAAAACATTTTGGTGATAAAAATATAAATTTTAAGATATACAACACAATGAGTGAATAATGATGTAAACTGTGGACTTCAGTTAGTGATAATATATCAGTATTGGGCTGTCAGTTGTGACAAATGTAGCACACTCATGCAAGATGTTAATTATGGAGGAAACGGGGAGGAGAGGGGGGAGGTGAGGAGGTATATGGGAACTCTCTGTACTTCCTGCTCAATTTTTCTGAAGGTACTAAAAAAAATGAAGTCTATTAGTTTAGAAATTTTAAGTATCTGGTTTAATGTTCCTTAACAAGTTCATATCATACAAGTTAGTGTTTAACCTCCTGACCCTTGGGATTTCTTGGGTGAGATGAATCTGGTTTGCAGTTTGAGCTCTTATGTCAGGTAGATTTGGTACTCTCTGTTTTTCTAATGTTCATTAATTGTGCTTTTACCTTCCCTCCCTATCTGTTGAAACAGCTGGATTGCCAAGATGCCTTGGAAGCAGCAGCCCGAGCTGAGGGCCTTTCCCTGGATGCCTCCATGCATTCTCAGCTCAGAATCCTGGATGAGGAACATCCCAAGGGAAAGTACCATCATAGCTTAAGTGCTCTGAAGCCCATCCGGACCACTTCCAAGTAAGAGGTTCTGCTGGTTAGTGGCTTGTCTGTGAAGCACCAGAAATGATTCGGGCTAAGATTAGACTATTTGGAGAAAACCTGGGTTTAGCCAGGAGTTCTGTATACTAAACATTGTATTGTAAGTGTTGGCTAGCCTCTCCACGTGTGTTGACAATTTTGTGCTTTGGGTTTTCTCTCCTCAGACACCAGCACCCAGTGGACAATGCTGGGCTCTTCTCCTGTATGACTTTTTCTTGGCTTTCTCCTCTGGCTCGCATAGCCCACAAGAAGGGGGACCTCTCAATGGAGGACGTGTGGTCTTTGTCCAAGTACGAGTCTTCCGAGGTGAACTGTAGAAGGTAGGCGTCTCTGATCCACCCTCATCTCCCACGTACTGGTTGTGTAGGGCCTGAGCTAGGAGTGTGGGTCCAGCAGTGTCAAGTCCAGAGCTCTGTGTCCTTTTAGGATCTGAGCTATCCTATGGAGGGAGGGTAGCCTGGGGGTGACTTTCCCTTTGCTCTTCTGCTTTATCTCCGATATCATCTTTAATCCTGTTTTAACCACGGGCTTTCTCTCTCTCTCTCAGCCCCGCTTCTCTTCCTGAGTCTGCAGGGAGATTATGTTGCTGCCTTGTGACAGAATACATTTTTGTGGTAGCCGATTGTCATGATTAAAATCTAGTTACGACTCTACATTTTACCACAGGATCCTTCAGAAAGGGTTGGGGACCCTTGAGGAAGGAAGTTCTTATCCACAGGCAGATTCTATTCAGGGATAATTTTTCTGGGTGGAAGGAAAGACTTTCGTTCTCATCATTTTCTGAATCCTGAGAGGCTCCCTATACAGGGTAAATATGTAGTTACCCAGGAAAGGTCTCTCTTCCCCAGAAGGTGAAGACTGTACATAACTTGAAAGGAGAGACTGGTGTGAATGGTGGCAGGAGGGAGGCCGGGGGTGGGGGTGGTGTGTGTGCGTATTCCCTGGAGAGATGTGTGACGGAGGACATGTGCCCTTGTTAAGACTAGAGAGACTGTGGCAAGAAGAGCTGCATGAAGTTGGGCCAGACGCTGCTTCCCTCCGGAGGGTTGTGTGGACCTTCTGCCGCACCAGGCTCATCCTCTCCATCGTGTGCTTGATGATCACGCAGCTGGCTGGCTTCAGTGGACCAGTAAGTCCTAACCATCCTTCCTGACAGTCTCCAGGGCCCCAGCCATGGCCAGCTGTAACCTTCTTGTTCTGTTGCAGGGGTCGCCCTCACCTTTGGGCTAGTTAGCAGCCTTAGAGATGCCTCCAGGTCTGTTGCAAGGACGCAGTTGATGTTGGGGTAAATGGTGGTTTGTGAGAACTGGAAGGAGGACAGGGCCGCATTGCCAGAGGAGAAGCGGACCTGGCTTGCTTCCCTGGGGTGGGGGTGAAGCTGAATGACTCCAGCTCTGCCCAGGGCCGCGCTGCTTTGCGGCGTATCGACACGAAACGACAGTCCTGGTTCGGGAAAGGTGTCTCACAGTTCCGTGAGCAGCCACGAGCAGTGTTGTGTGGCGTAGGCTGTTGCGTTGGTGCTGGTGACACACTGAAGGTCTGGGGGCAGAGTTGTCACATGTTTGACGGTTCTGTGGCACATGAGCCCTCAAGAAGCTGGAGGACTGTTGAGGTTCTTAGAGGCTAACCTGAAGTCCATTTCAAGTTCTGGTTTATAGTGTAAACCGTGTGGCAGGTGTTGGGGTTGCAGCCCTGGTTTTCCTAGTGTTGCTGAAGCAGAGTAGGGGAGAAGAGTGATGGTCACGCTGTTTTCTGGACGCCTGTTTCTTACACCTGCTGTGCTGCCTTACACTTGAGACTTTGATTAAATCTATTCTCTACATATTTGCCTTGAGGCATCGGAGCCGTAGTACTCCTTAATCTGTGCGTTTTCCGTGTGTGGGTAAGCTGGAGGTTCATGGTTTTGGTAAGTATGGGCCTAAGGTGCATGGTGATTAGGTAAAACTAATTTGCAGTTTTTCTGTTTTTTTTTTTGTTTGTTTGTTCGTTTGTTTTTGTTTTTAATGTCTGATGCCTTTTAAAAGTTTTGATCTCTTTTCTGGAGCAGAGAACACTACTTTTCTGGTATTGGGTTTCTTATTAATTGACCAACTAACATACTTTTGTATAAGTTTTAAGTAAGAGGGACCATGTAACTGAATATCATGTCACTGACCAAAATGGCAAACGTTTTCGTAGGACCAGCTTCCCCCAAGAAGAGCTTCTGTCATTGTTTCACTACAGGGCTGGTGGCTGCTCTGATCTTTGGAAGAATTCTTGCAGCTGGGTAGCACGGTATACAGGCTTCCTTGATTCCATTTGGCCAACGCAAGAATTTAATTGGCTCCTCCCACCTACCCCCCCCCCCCAAATTCCATAGATTGTTGGGATTTTAATTTTTTACTTGGGAAAAAAAGTTTCTTATGCTTGTTCAGCTTGGGGGGCCTTACAGTCACTCACTTGAGCATCTGCATATTCCTTTATCTCTCTTTTAAGGCACAGCACACTGGAATACTAATCTCTAGTAAACTCTTCTAGATGCCAGGGAAAGCTGAGAGCCTTCCTTTAATAGGAAAACAGCAGCACGCTTTTCCTTTTCTCCACCCTCTTGAGGAAGAGCACCTTAAGGCCTGTGTTATTTCGGGAGATTTTCCCCTAGAACAATCAAGAAAGCAACGGTCCCATCCACAGTGTCTCTAATTAATGAAAAAAGATTTCAAATTGTAAGCAATGAAAACTTCTTTTTTGGAACTCTAATTCTGACAAATTTCTTTTTAATTGGAAATTTGAAGGATCGGGTTTGAGATTAGTATTAGCAATGAGCATACCTTCCATCTGTGGAATTAAATCCTCTGGAAGAACATCCATTTTAGATTTTTGCACATTTTCTAATATGGCAAGGCTTTCAAACTGGCTTAGACTGTTCTTACAGAAATCTACGTAAGATCTGACTCCCCAGATACCATATATTTTTTTAATCTCCCCTCAGGTCTCACTGAACCTTGGTAGCCATATGCAGAGCAAATAAAACACAATCAAGTGACTGTGTTTTGTTTTGTTTTTTAACTGCTGGCCAGCTGGGGCTGGACATTAATGATCAAGATGATATAAGGTTTCAGTGATGCCAGTGGACCAGTGCTCTGCGCACGGTGTCCAAGGGTCACCATAGTGTTAATGGAGAGCCAGAATCTCTAAGGGTATGGTCCTGACCTACGATGAGTGACCAAATTGCTAAACTTGCAGAGATGCTTTGTGGCCTTCTTGGATTAAAACAGTTTTAAAAGACCAGGCCTGACCTACGATTTGTGTGTAAAGAATTAGCATCCGCCCTGTAGATCTGTAAGAGACAGCTCCCTCCTGCAGTGCTATCTCTTGGTGAATGCTAACTCTGCTCACGGGCCTTTTGGGGAAAGGACAGTGAAAAGCCTCTAGAGAGGTAAGTTTCCCACCCTTCCAACCTCTCTCCAGCTGCAGCTTGCTTGATGCTGTCAGGATCTGGATTTGGGGGGAGTATCTCTGTAGTGGAACCAGTGACAGAAGCTGTTCTTTAGAATTTTCAGGATGGCTGTATTCTGCGGTCAGAATGAGAGAGTCAAGCTGGGCAGAATCTCTCGCCAAGAGTTCAGGTAAGGTAATGTTTATTCACTGGGAATGCTTTCCACAGCCAGACAACTATGCTGACAGTCTCGAGTTTTCTCCCAGTTTGTTTAAATTTAAATGATTAATTTGTAACCTTTTAAAACGAAATTTTGGTTAGATTTTTCATGAAAACCTTTTTTTTTTCTTTGTTCCATATGAAATGGTTTGAAATGTAATTGTTTTTAAAAAACCCCCTATGTGTTGGAAATTCTATAATCTGCTGTTTCCTCTTTTCCCTCCCCTTTGAAAGTTTTGCATAGTGTAAGCATTCATTTTGTCTTTTACCTTCCCCCTGCTCCTCCTCTCTGGGAGGTACTAATGCTATTACCTGGTGCTGAAAAATGGCACAATAAAGGTATGGGAAGGAAGGAACCCCAAACTACAACCTGCTGTCCTTTCACGCCTTCCTTTGGAGACTGCTCCGTCAGTGCCGAGGTGTGTGAGAAAATGCTTTACTGCACCGCCATCTTACTGAGTTGCTTCACGTGAGGAAAATGGGGTTTTGACCCTGCCACTCAGTGACTCAGTTCCACATTTTGGATTGCATACTGGAAAAGAAGCCAATCTTCTTGCTAGTAAACCAACAACCCAGCTGTATGCAGTGGTGACCCAAGCAATGGATATAAAACCTAAAAATCCGAGGGAGGGGAGAGATGGGATACAATAGTTCTTGGAATCTGAAATCTCCTATTTATTTGATCAGGTTATTTACTGAGACTTGACATAAATCTGATTGGTGGGAATCTCTTAGGCTCTAGTCAACATCTGATATTAATTTCCTCTCAGGAAAAACAAGAAATACCGATTTACCCAGAGAGAGTCTGGGATCTGGAATTCAGCGTTAGCTGCTTCAGGACAATTGCTTCTGGCCTCCATTTTTGTCTGTCATTCAAGCGCTGGTTTCCAGCTACAGTACCCTTTGCTATAAGGATCGGTGTAGATGGGTGAATGGGTTTCTCCTTAATTTTATTTTCTTCCTTCAGGGAGGGGGATTGATTTGGCTTTCTTTTGTTGTGCTTTGTTTTGTTTCATTTTTGGCAAGGTCAACTTTAGCTGCAAGGACTCGAAAAGACTCTGAAGGATGCCACCCGTTTTTCCTTGAGGCCTAGATTTTTGTATTCCCTCCAGAGCAGAGGTCACTCCTCACAGGCTAGTGAACCAATAGCACCAGTGATTTTAAGCAGAGTCAACTTTTTGGGGAATTTTCAGTTTTGTTTTTTGTTTTTTTAATTCTCTTTCCTTAGCAGCAAGGTTTTTATTCCTGGAGAATCTCCTCTATTGCAGACTAACTGCAACTTCAGGAGCCTAACCGATTAAGTGCTGTCAGCTTGATGCGCTACTCCGGACTCTGGAAACAGTTATTGGTTCTATGCTGTAATTTCCGCTGTGTGTAGTTAAAACAACAGTCGAGGCCAGACCTGTTGGCTGGCTAGCCCTGTATAACTCGACTCTGTATGTTCCCATGTATGTTACCGCAATGCTCCTCCTGTTGTACAGTGTCTGTGAGATGCTCTTTGAAGATGGTACTTTTTATTTTTTTCATTTTCAATAAAAGTACATTACCTCCCACTTCCTGGTATTTAATCCTGTTGCTGAATGTGCCTCGTGTGAGTGTGTGCTCCGGCGTTGCAGGACCTCAGAGCTGGAGGTGGCACTCGGTGGTTCTTGGGGGCTGCTGCCTTCCCTCCCTGCAGGTGGTGTTAGACATGTGCTACCTGAGGTAACATGTTTTTGTTTTTGGGAGGGAGTGGGGAGTGTGGGAGGGCCCTTGGGAGGGTCTCTGGATTTTGAATAGTAAGCTTTATTTGCTCTCTTCTGTACTATTAAACTGCTGATGTTTATTTTCAGGAATGTTTTGCAAATGCACTTCTCACTCTTCCCCAGTCCAACTGTAGGTACACTGTTCCTTTTTATCAAATAAGCACGTTTGAAACGATCCAAAAAAAAAAAAGAAAGGGTCTTAATTTCATGTAAAGAAATGTATCATTGTGTGGAGATACTGGAATAAGGTCAAATATATACTTTTTAATGACCGTGTGTTGAGAATGAATTTCAGCTCATGGACAGGTTTATGTTACATTAGAAAGAGTATGGGTTTTGGTGGTGTCCTGAAGGAAGATAGTTTCAAATTAGATCTACCTCCTGCAAATTGCTCTGCGTAAATAGCTGCAGGTGGACCGTCAGCAATAGTTGGTCCTCCAAGAAGGTCTTTCTCTGCTTAGGCACTTATCACTGTACAGTGGAGCTGCCTCCTCTTTCTAACTTAACATAAAACTGGCGTGGCGTGTGAGTGCTGTGGAGAAGCTGACGGTGGTGTGTGTTTCTCCCTGTAGGCCTTCGTGGTGAAACACCTCCTGGAGTACACCCAGGACACAGAGTCTAACCTCCAGTACAGCTTGCTGTTAGTCCTGGGCCTCCTTCTGACAGAAATCGTGCGTTCTTGGTCACTTGCACTGACGTGGGCATTGAATTACCGAACTGGGGTCCGCTTGCGGGGGGCCATCCTGACCATGGCGTTTAAGAAGATCCTTAAGCTGAAGAACATTAAGGAGAAGTCCATGGGTGAGGTGAGCGAGGGGTGTTTGCTTCAGGGCAGAGAGAAAGCTCCCAACCTGAGCTCTTTCCTTCCCTTGGGTCCCCGTTCTGTCCTTCCTCTTCCTCCCGAGGCAGTGCCTGCGTCCTCGCAGTGTCTACTCACTGCTCTTTGTGTCTTGTAGCTCATCAACCTGTGTTCCAACGATGGACAGAGGATGTTCGAGGCAGCTGCCGTTGGCAGCTTGTTGGCTGGAGGACCTGTTATTGCCATCTTGGGCATGATTTATAATGTAATTATTCTGGGACCAACAGGCTTCCTGGGATCAGCTGTTTTTATCCTCTTTTATCCTGCAATGGTGAGTAAGCCTCCTTACTGTATTTTGGCAGATGAGTTAACTCAGATGAGTAACTCAGATGAGTTACTTCCACTGGGCTATATATAGTAGGCACCACCGAGGTATCACATCTTTGATTGGAAATTTCCTTTAAGCAGGTACCTGGTTTGGAAATGTCTAGAAAGAGCTAGACAGTGTTCAGTCCATACAGGCAGCATTTTGACTTCAGAGGACGTCAGATGTCTCTTGAATAAAGGCAGTAGCTCCTAAGTGAGATTTAAAAAGAGGGAGTGTGAGTGAAGGAGGTCAGCAGGTGAACCCTGCTTCTCCCAGGTAACACAGGAGGGATTGAGTCACACCACCTCAAGGTGATGCTAACTGATATGGCTCTCCCGCTTCCCTTTGGTAGCATAGACATCTGTGATTACTCTGAGGACAAATATTTACTTGTCTTAACTTTCTTCCAAAGGATGAGAGTCAAATACTATTTGATTATAATTTAATAGACCACTTTTATTAAAAAGCAGTGCAACTACGGGATGCTCCCTTTATTTATAATAATCTTAAGTGGATTTATCTCCCAGAAAGACTAAACAGTTCTAACTCTGAATAAGCTCTGACTTGGCATGACATCGCTTTTCCTTTCAGATGTTTGTATCGCGGATCACTGCATATTTCAGGAGAAAATGTGTGACCATCACAGATGACCGTGTCCAGAAGATGAATGAAGTCCTCACCTACATTAAATTTATTAAAATGTATGCCTGGGTCAAAGCATTCTCTCAGAGTGTACAAAGTGAGTTTAAAGACTTCATATGTGTATATGGTAGAAGGATGTTGGCTTCTGTGCTCCCTGAGCACATTAGCTACTGGGAATCCTAATGTCATAGGATCATAATACCTTATGTTCTTATAATAGCCTATGAGCTTTACGTTGATAGGGATCTTAGAGACTGGCACCCATAACCTCATCTCACAAATGAGGAAATTGAGACCTGAGAAAATTGTGATTTTTTTTCCCAGGATAACTCAGCTGGTTATGAGTAATTCATTCAGCATTCAGTTTCAAAGCCCCCTATCTATACTCTCATCCAGCCCATAATTTTCTGGTCTGGCCATGAGGACATCACAGAAAACAGTATCAAGTGGCTGCTGAGAGCTCCACTTCTGCCCCCACCACTCTGTGGGTGCATGTGCACTAGGGGTAGGTGGGTGTGAGACCCTGGGGGTAGTGCTGGGAGAAGGACTAGGCTGGGGGTCAGGACAGCTGGACTCTGAGCCTCGCTCTGCCACTCACTCACAGGAGTCTTTTAATTTGGTTTCTTTTCAAATAATTGATTTGTGTTGAGTCACGAGGTTCTCAGTGCCTGCCCCGATACTGATCCGTAAATTCAGTGCAGACATAAACATGTCATATGTAAATGCCACAAAGTTTGGAGGAATAATTAGCACATTAGCTGAGCATTCCAAAAGATCTCAACAAAAGTTGAAATCTTGGGCCCTAAAAAAGGTGAATTTAAGAAAAATATATTTAAAGGCACTTTAGGGGACTTCCCTGGTGGCACAGTGGTTAAGAGCATTCCAAAAGATCTCAACAAAAGTTGAAATCTTGGGCCCTAAAAAAGGTGAATTTAAGAAAAATATATTTAAAGGCACTTTAGGGGACTTCCCTGGTGGCACAGTGGTTAAAAATCCGCCTGCCAGTGCTGGGGACATGGGTTCAAGCCCTGGTCAGGGAAGATCCCACATGCCATGGAGCAGCTAAGCCCGTGCGCCACAACTACTGATCCTGTGCTCTAGGGCCCACGAGCCACAACTACTGGGCCCGTGTGCCACAACTACTGAAGCCCACGCGGCTAGAACCCGTGCTCTGCAACAAGAGAAGCCAATTCAATGAGAAGCCCTCACACCACAACGAAGAGTAGCCCCCGCTCGCTGCAACTAGAGAAAGCCGCGCAGCAATGAAGACCCAACACAGCCATAAATAAATAAATAAATAAATATATAAATATATAAAGGCACTTTAGAGTTCAAATGAGAAGACATAGTTACATTTAAATTTAATTTAAATATAAAGGATATGACTGTTCATTGACCATAATCTAACAGTGAGCTAACCTGAATATGATCCAGTTAAAAAGTTGGTGCAGGGGACTTCCCTGCGGTCTACTGGTTAAGACTTCGCGCTTCCACCGCAGGGGGCGTGTGTTCCGTTCCTGGTCAGGGAAACTAGGATCCCACATGCTGCGTGGCATGGCCAAAAAATAAAAAAGTAAAAAAAAGTTGAAAAGTTGGTGCAATTTTGGGTTGAATAGAAATACAGTGTTCAGTTCAAGGAAGCTGTTTTATTTTCACTGCTTGGTTTGTTGACTAAACCTTCAGGAACATTGTGTCCACTTCATAAACTTTAATGATGAGCGGTCAGAAGCGTCTAGCAGAGGATTAGGCTCCCTCTTTAAGTAGTGAGTTTGTTGCCAATAGAATGGAACAATTGGGTGCTAACAGGACATCTGCCAAGCCTGTTGGCAGGGTCACCAATGATGGTCCCTTCTGGCTCTCAGATTCTAATTTTCTCAGTTTTATAATCTTCTTTCTGAGACTCCACTGATCCTTCAGCCCCTGACTTTGGTATCTTTACCTGTGTGTTTTAGCTTGAAAAGAGCATTCTTGCTCATTACAGACTCGGGCAAGTTATGTGATACGTGTTAAAACAATGAGTTGAATTTTTTTAAAGTATGACTTGAGAGCTGGCTCTCAATATATTTCC
Source organism: Physeter macrocephalus (assembly GCF_002837175.3). Lineage (NCBI taxonomy): Eukaryota > Metazoa > Chordata > Mammalia > Artiodactyla > Physeteridae > Physeter > Physeter macrocephalus. The sequence goes on along the minus strand of NC_041214.2, from coordinate 76,815,963 downwards.
CAGTGTTTGGGACAGTGGTAATACCTTTAAAGGTCAGTTCTTAGTCTCCCAGAAAAATTGCTTTTATGTTTGAAAATTTTTTGAAAATACCTCACCGCTTTATTGTCATACTTCTTACTCCCTTGTCTTTTGTACTCTATGGTTGCTCTGTTAATAAGGTTGTCAGTTTTATAAATATTTAAGAAAAATCACTCTGCTTACAAAAATTGTATTTCACTCATCTTCTTCCAATCACCCTTACTGCTTTTTGTGTGAAAGCCTCTGTTTTAGCACCAACATACAGTAGGCACCCTAGTAAATCTTAGTTCCTTTTTTTTTTTTTTTTTTTTTTTGCAGTATGCGGGCCTCTCACTGTTGTGGCCTCTCCCGTTGCGGAGCACAGGCTCCGGACGCGCAGGCTCAGCGGCCGTGGCTCACGGGCCTAGCTGCTCCGCGGCATGTGGGATCTTCCCGGACCGGGGCACGAACCCGTGTCCCCTGCATCGGCAGGCGGACTCTCAACCACTGTGCCACCAGGGAAGCCCTTAGTTCCTTTTTAATTCTCCATTATCATTGTATAGTCTTTCTTATAAGTACCTAACCTAGAAATAAACAACCAGGGAAGCAAACAAAACTGCCACTAGCAGATATGATTAATGTGTTCATTCCTTCTAAACATAAGAAATTTGCAAAAACAATTAGACTAAGGCAGAAGATGATCATTGTACTGAGAAGTAGTGACAGTTTTCTGTTAGATTCATTCCTGTGACTTGATCCATTTCAAACCTCAAGCTTGTGTGCCAGCTTTTGTGATTGTAATTGATGGCCATATTGACCTAGTTTTTTGCATCATAGATGTTACAGGGTCGTTTTAAAACCTATGGTGGCTGAAGACCTACCAAGTCTTGTTTGGTGACAGAGGAGCACTATCCCATGGTTTCTTTCGACTTGCTTTTTAGAAACTGGCTTGCTTTTTATTCTTAGAAATCCGAGAGGAGGAACGTCGGATGTTGGAAAAAGCCGGGTACTTTCAGAGCATCACCGTTGGTGTGGCTCCCATTGTGATGGTGATCGCCAGTGTTGTGACCTTCTCTGTTCACATGACCCTTGGCTTTGATCTGACAGCAGCACAGGTCAGTGAGCCCTCAGGGCTTGGGGACGTTTTAGAAATACCACATATAGAGATGCTCTGGTCCTCTGGTTACTAGATTTGGATTTTTTTCATTCATGCGGTTAATCTGAGAAGTGGAAGAGTGGGGATTTAGCCCCAGTACCCAAATAAGTGTATGGGTTGTTTTACAGCTTTGGGTTTAATTCTGAAAATACAGGTCATTGTTTCATTCAGATTCACTGAGAATTTTAATTAGGGGTCTCAAAAACTCTACCTTAAAAATATATATATCTGAAATATATCTGACTCGTACCAACATTTGACAGTCAAGTTACAGCCCTCCTTAAACCTGAAAGGAAATTGATGACGTCGTGTTACTTTGGTCGCATAGCCTCATCAGGCTCAGTTTCTTCTCTTTTCCTATTTTCAGGCTTTCACAGTGGTGACTGTCTTCAATTCCATGACTTTTGCTTTGAAAGTTACACCGTTCTCAGTAAAGTCCCTCTCAGAAGCATCCGTTGCTGTCGACAGATTTAAGGTAAGTGGCTCCCTTCCCTCCTCCGTGTCAGGAGCCGTGGCAAAACTAACTGCTGCCTTTATTCCAATGGGCCACATGGGCTGGCTGCACTTGGCTTTTTTCACCTTTAGCCTTTCGGCAAGTTGATAAGAAAGGGGGCAGTGGAGGAGACTCAGGGGACCTCTTCAAAGAAATATGAATTTTTACCTTTTGTAGACAGCCTAGTTCTGGGCTCCCAAAATTTCAGTGTTCCCCTTCAGAACTAGTCCCTTCTGCCTGGACCTAACATGGATATATGTTATAATTTACTGGGTCTTTAAGTGATTCAAACCTAGGCAATTAGAATTATCTGGAGGCTGTCAGCTTTTTCTCACCTTGATCTACATCTACATCTACCTCTACCAAAATACTGTCGGGAATAAGCTCCTTTTGATTCTTTTCCCTGCCCTGTGGTTGCCACTCATGATACAGGTAATGCAGTGACATGGGAATAGTCATAAGACTAGATCATACTGAGAGCTGCAGTTAAGTACGTATCAGGGTTTTTTTTCCCTTGCAGGTGGTTAGTTGATTGTGCCTTGACTGTGTTTTTTGTGCCTTCAGAATAATACAAATACATGGTACAAGAGGTAGATATATTTGGGAGGGTGGAGGGAGATAGATATTTGAAAGTGGTTAATGCTTAAAAAAAAAAAAATAAAAGTCCAGCACCTGTGTGGCTGGACTCTCTTGACAAAGCCACTGCAGAGAGTAGCTCCAGCTAATCCTTCATGGCTGCTGAGAGCAATACAAAAGCAAGGTCAGTACCTTGAAGGCTTGAAGCTCAGGTGTTTGAGGGATTGATATCCTCACCTTAGGTGTTCAGGAGAAAACAAATTGGGTTTTCCTCTTAAGAAGCATGGAGAATAGCTTCCCAAGACTTATTTATATTTTACTTGTTTACAGTTAACCAGGTGAATTTTGTTTGGTCAAGAAAGCTAGTCCTCAAGAATGTGCCCCCCTACCCTAGCCCCAAGCCCTTCCTCACCCCAGCCTGGCTGCTAGAAGGCCAAGATCCAGAGCCACATGAAAAGAAATGGTCTAATTGTAATCACAGCCTTATTTTGCAGAACCCACAATATCTAGTTTTGAAGAAGGCAGATTTTTTTTGGTAAATTTAAAAAATCTTATTGGCTTTATTCAGCAATTCATAAATTGGGCAACATCCAATCTAGCAACTAGAAGGAGCTCCGAGGAGCTGTACAAAATGAAAGACTTTTATAGGTAGAAGGGAGCAGGAACAAGGAAGTTATGCTAGGCAGAAAATCACATTGGTTATTACAAGGTTACTTTCCTTTAGGGGATGGCAGGGGTCTATCAGGCGGGTTACCTAACTAGTGCTGATCAGGTGATTCCTGATTGACTTGTTTAATATTCCATTTCTGGGAGAGCTGAAACTATAGTTAAGTCTCAGTTTGGTGACGTGGGGCTTAGCATAAGTGACTCCATTTGGGGCCTGTTGTCTTGTTTTTAACAGCCTACAGGAAGCAGACCAGAACTCATCCTAAATGGATCAATTTCCTCCTAAAAGAAAAATGCAGCATTTTATATAGGATTTAACCAAGACGTAGAATCTCATAATACAATATTCAAAATGCCCAGGATACAATCCAAAATTACTCTGCATACAAAGAAAGTCTAGATACTGAGATGACCCAAATGTTGGAATTATCAGAAAAAGAACTTAGAAATGAAAAGATAGAAAGTCTCAGCAGAGAAATAGAAGATATAGAAAATAACCAAATAAAAAAATTTTAAGCTAAGAAAGTATATTAATCAAAATTTGAAAATATATTGGATGGACTTAGTAGCAGAATACAGGTGACAAAGGAAAGTCTGTGAACTTGAAGATAGATCAGTTGAAATTATCTGTGATAAGCAGAATGTCCACCCCTAAGGCAGATGTTTTGAGCATAAATTTGTCCCCCTATTTGTTTCTCTGTCCTTTTTAGTGAATGGCTTTGGTGGCATTTTGGACGAAGGAATAGGAATTTATAGTACAGATTTGTTCACACACCACCCCAACCCCCTTATTTCTCGAGAGCTCTCTTCTTTTCACTTACTAGTGAGAACCTGTTTTAGCAGGTGGCTTTTCACGCTATAGATCCTTCCTCTATCCAGGAAGCTTCAGAGTTAATAATAGAAGCAGAATCACCCCCAGCTCTGTTGTATGCCTCATGGGAATGAGTCGCATTCTAGCTAATTCCTCTTGGCAGTCTCCTCCCTCCCCCCGCCTCCACTTCTGGGAGGATGATAACTTTAGAAAGGCAGTGAGAAGCCACCTTATAACTTTTCTGATAAGACAGTCACCAGTATAGTGTTGCCAGGTTTAGCAAATAAAAACACAGGCCACCCAGTTAATAACTGCATGAGACGTACTTATACTAAAAGACTATTCATTATTTATCTGGAATCAAAATTTAACTAGGCATCCTGTATTTTATCTGGCAGCCCTATGAGTAGTCTCCTCTTCTGCTCAAAAGATACATTCTGATTTGATTGCTTCAGTGAGTGAGAGTAGTGTTTTGATGTAAAGTTGAGGTTTATGGTTTATGTATCTCTAAGATTCTGTTGTCCTGGCAGGTGCAAATCCAAGTAGATATAAATTTAGGTGTGTGGGGCGCTTGTGTGCCTCAGCATGTCCAGGCAGAGTGACCTGAAGCTGAAATCCTCCTGGGAGAAGTGCGGGGCTGCAGGGAGCCTGTGGGAAGGGAAAGTGTGGACGAGCTGTGCAAGCCAGAGGCACTAGCATAGTTTTTATAGTGCATGAGGCCTACAAGACCCATTTAGTAACTCTTTTTTTTCTTTTTTTTTTTTTTTTTTTTTTTTTTGTGTCTCCCGTTGCGGAGCACAGGCTCCGGACGCGCAGGCCCAGCGGCCATGGCTCACGGGCCCCGCCGCTCCGCGGCATGTGGGATCCTCCCAGACCGGGGCGCGAACCCGGTTCCCCTGCATCGGCAGGCGGACGCACAACCACTGCGCCACCAGGGAAGCCCCTAGTAACTCTTTAGGAGAGAGAAATGATAGGAATTCTGTCAGCATATGGTTTACTCTGTGAAGGTGGGCAGAATATTTGCCATGTTATTCTCAGTCCAGTCTCTCAGGAAGGCTCTGAACAAATGAAACCAATGGCTCTCTTCAGAAAACTGAACTTTAAACAGAAAACTACTTTTTTTAAAGGTTGACCAAGAGTGAAGATTATCTAGGAGATTTAGAAACATGACATTTCTGGGAAGATCAGGGATTGGGAATGGATAGGAGACATGGCAATTTAGGGATGCAAAGAGCAAGCTTAGGAGTTTAGGATTTAGGAGAAAGAGCTGGCTCTTAGGCAAGGGGATTATATGGTACATTTAATAGCACCTGCAAACTTTAAAATAGTTAGGGGTTCTCGGTAACTAAGCAAAGAGTCCTGCCATTAAAAATCATCTTTTCTCTAAAGACTTTCTAATGTTTTTAAAAAATTTTCATCGTACTGGGAATCCAACCGGGATAGCACCCTATAGGGAAGATCACTGGGTTAAGGGAGGTGTCAGAAGTGGTTTCAAAGTCATGGGCACATGTTGGTCCTCGGCAGAGGTTTATTATGATCACTGTTTCAGATCTAATTTCAGAGACACTTAGCTTTTCAAGCATTCCATTTCTCTTCCCCTGATATAACTCAGTGGGACTTGGGGCATGAGTGGGAGGGAAGAGTCTTTCTTTCTTCCCAAGGATGTTTCTGAGGGTGATACCCTTCCCTTCCACGCAAGCCCTTTGTTTGAATTCTCACAAGTTCCGAGGCAGGACTTGGAAGACATGAGAACTTGTTGGCGAGAAGATGTACTCCGCCGTCAATAAAACCTTAGGTACTCCTTTCTAACCGGAGCGAGCTAGGCCTGGTCACAATATCAGCTCTGCCTCTCCCCCCAACTTGTGCGTGAGGGAAGTGCCTAGGCTTGGGGGTTCCGCAGGAGTGGTCTGGAAGGCAAACAGAGTGATGAGGGTCCGGGCAGGAGGGCAGCGTGCCCGCCCTTTGGTTTCCCTGCTTGCATTTTACTACCTGCTACTCAGCAGCTCATGAGTGAGAACAGGGGCTGCAGACCAGTCAGTTAAATAGCCCTTGGTCCACATTAGACTGGTGGAAAAGGAAAGAGTAGTTTAGCATGTGACTGGTAGCATCGAGTGTTGGGCCAGTTAAGTAGGCCCCTGTCCATCCCAAGGGTGTCCCCACACTCCCGTGACCTCTCCGTGGGCCTGAGGCTGGGCTACACTAATGAGCTACCTTTTGCCCTTCAGCTTCCTTCCACTGTATAGCCTGATGTGTTTTGCTTCGTGAGTGTACGCCCTAGGCTTGTCTCCCTGGTCTTGATCCAGTGTCTCATCTTTGCACCTCTCTCACAACTCCTATCAGAGTTTGTTTCTAATGGAAGAGGTTCACATGATAAAGAAAAAACCAACCAGCCCTCACATCACGATAGAGATGAAAAATGCCACCTTGGCATGGGACTCCTCCCACTCCAGTCTCCAGAACTCACCCAAGCTGACCCCCAAAACGAAAAAAGACAAGAGGGCTGCCAGGGGCAAGAAAGAGAAGGTGAGGCAGCTGCAGCGCACTGAGCATCAGGCGGTGCTGGCAGAGCAGAAGGGCCACCTCCTCTTGGACAGTGACGAGCGGCCCAGTCCTGAGGAGGAAGAGGGCAAGCACATCCACCTGGGGAACCTCCGCCTGCAGAGGACGCTGTACAACATCGACTTGGAAATTGAAGAGGTAACCATCTACCAGGTGTCTATTCTGGCAGGGGTAGGCAGCTTCCAGGCCTTTTAGCAAAGGGCTTTCTCTCTGGGAGTGGTTTTGAACTAAAGAGCAAATCTGGCCAGTTCCACCTCTAGAAGGGATATTTAGGCATTTAACAATAGAATAACAGCTGCTCTCATGAGATACTCATTTTATAAGCAAGGAAATGAAGCATTCGAGTGGGTTTTCCACAATTTTGCCCTGAATAGGTTTGATTTAGTTGTATGTGAGCTGTAATAATTATTTCTAGTTACTGTAACTCTGTGTGAGCTTCTTATTAGCACTGGGCTATGCATAGCACAGAACCTGACATATAATAGGTACTCTCAGTGATTCTGTGCTCAGCAATTCTATTGTAACTTTATTTTTTAATGTTAGTAAAGGATGGTTATGGTATATGATGTCACGGCCCAGGTAACACAGGACTAGAGTCTCCCACAGGTCCTCCTATAGAGAGTGGCTGCCATAGACACTTCAGGTTCAAGGCTTTTAAAATACAGAATATGACTGGGAGCCAGGGCCATGTTGAGGGCTGCAGCATCCAGAGGGTCCCAGGTGTATATATATCTACTCATTCCATTTTTGAGTGCCAGCCCCCTGCCAGTCACTGTTATAGAGTTGTGGATAGAGCAGCGAAAAACCAAATAGGCCAAAATCCCTGCCCTCCTGGAGTTTACCTTCTTCTGAGCAAAGATAGATGGTAAACAAGTAAAAGGGCTACGAAGAAAGGGGATAGAGTGCTTGCTGGGCGGGGAGCAGGTGTGGTCAATTTAAATAGGCCTCTTAAGGGAAGGCCTCACTTAAACGAAGATCCCCCGTGCCATGCGGCCCAGCCAAAAAAAGAAAAAAAAAAAGTAATAACAGGCATAATGCATTTTTTACAAATTGAAGGCTTCTGGCAACCCTGCATCAAGCAAGCCTGTAGGCATTTTTCCATCAGCATTTGCTTACTTCATGTCTCTGTCACGTTTTGGTAATTCTCTAAATATTTCAAACCCACCAGCAAAAAGATTACAACTCGTTGAAGACTCAGATGATGGTTAGCATTTTTTAGTAATAAAGTGTTTTTAAATTGGTATTTACATTGTTTTTCTTAGACATAATGTAATTGCACATTTAGTAGACTAAAGTATAGTGTAAAGATAACTTATATATGCACCGGGAAACCAAAACATTCGTGTGACTCGCTTCATTGCAATATTTGCTTTACTGTGGTGGTCTGGAAGCAGACCCACAATATGTCCAAGGTATGCCTGTATTTGAGCATAGGCTTGAAGGAGCGCGCCATATTGATACGTGGAGGAAGAAGAGCATTCAGGCAGAGAGAACAGAAGCACGAAGGCCCTGAGTGTGCAGTGTGCCTGTCACAAGAGCAGAGTGAGCGTGGGAGAGAGGGGAGGGTGCTGAGGGCAGAGAGGCTTGGGGTGCCAGAGCCTCCTGGCATGATTTCCGCTTTACTCTGAAGCCGTTAGAGGGTTTGGAGGAGAAGAGTGATGTGATCTGACTTACGTATTAATAGAATCATTCTAGCCTCTGGATTCAGAAGAGTATGTAGAGAAACAAGGAGGGAAGTGAGGAGAACCAAGGAAAAACATAAGAGTTTTCTGGACCAAGGGTGGTTAATGGAGGTGGTAAGGAATGTTCATTTACTTAATTGGAAGTGGGCTTAGGGGGTTCTAATGCGGTGTGAGCCCTGTTACACATATCCAGAGCTGGACTAAAGGGGAAACAAAAAGCTCCCAGCTCTTGGAAGCTATAGACAAGAGCTGGGAGAGATGGTCCTCTATGAGACCACCTGAAACAACTAGCATGGTTCATCACTGGTGGGTACACAAGTCAGGTTTTTTAACTCCAATTAACTTTTTAAAAAATTAATTAATTAATTTTTTTATTTTTGGCCGTGTTGGGTCTTTGTTGCTGCACAAGGGCTTTCTCTAGTTGTGGCAAGCGGGGGCTACTCTTCGCTGAGGTGCACGGGCTTCTCATTATGGTGGCTTCTCTTGTTGCAGAGCATGGGCTCTAGGCTCATGGGCTTCAGTAGTTGTGGCACACAGGCTCAGTAGTTGTGGCACATGGGCTCAGTAGTTGTGGCTCGTGGGTGCTAGAGCGCAGGCTCAGTAGTTGTGGCGCACGGGCTTAGTTGCTCCGCGGCATGTGGGATCTTCCCAGACCAGGGCTCGAACCCCTGTCCCCTGCATTGGCAGGCAGATTCTTAACCACTGCGCCACCAGGGAAGTCCAGGTTTTAGCAGCAGGCTCCTTATTTAATAACGATTATCTTGATTGAGGCAACTATATCACATTGCTAATCAGCTCTATTAGAGGATTATTCCTTGTAATCAGCTGAAATTTACTCTTCTCCTTTCTATCTATTGATCCTCCTTCTGCCTTTTACAGTCCATGTTCACATGACAGACCTTTAGCTATTTGAAGAGATACCACAATTCCCCCAGCCCCCCTCTTTAGGGAAGAGACGGGAAGTTAATATTTGCCTGATGTCTTCTGTGCCCCAGGCACTTACTTCATTGTTGACATCTTTAGTCACCATTTAGTCATTGGAACAGCATTTTCTCTGTGTTAACCTGACCGACCTGAGCAGAGTCTGAGCCTGTGACTTGGTCTCCTCATCATGACCGGGCTGTAATCTTTCAACCTCCTGAACCATGTCAAAAACTTCGTCCAATATACTTTTATTAAGTACCAGACAGTGTGTTTGGTCCTGCAAGGATGGCTCCTTCCAAGTTGCTCAAAGCTCAGTTAGAGAGACAGTATTCGTTTAAGTAATAAGACCAAGTCCACACAATTGGCAAGTGCTGATGGAGCTGGGATTCAAATCAAGACCTGTCTGCCTCCAGAATCCACGCTCTTTCCACACCACCACTCTCCATGCCTCTCCTCGCTGCCAGTCTTGAGGCAAGAGAGTGTTGCTGAACAAGTGGCCCTGTTAAAATCACCTGTCTGTTCTTGAAAACGTTTAACACTGCCCATGGAGAACTCATCATTTTGCCTGAGGATATTCAGTTAATCACAGGCTTGGTTTTCCACTTTCATGTGGGATTGATGATAAAAATATGCCCTCAGATTCTTGGAGGTGTTTTGTAGAAAAATGGAAACAACAGTGCACAGTGCACATAATTTTTATGAAAATGATTTATAGACCCTGGAGAAAAAAAATCATATAAAATAAAATGAAAATAAAGTAATTTTCAAGAGTGCTGTCCTCTCTTCCAAAAACAACAATAAAAATAAACAAGTTATCAAAAAGCATCAGTTACCAACAAAGTAGGAAAGGGGGTAGGCCTTTCTAAAAGGGATGTGGGATACCTTAATGTCTGTGGCATATTTAATTTTTCCAAAAGGCTTACACATCTGTTACCTCAGTGCATCCCCACAGAAACCCTATGACGTGGGTGGCTGATGAGGGAGAAAAGAGGTAAGTGACTTGCTGGGTCCTCAGGGTGACATTCCCATAGTGATGGACTGTCGTTAACATTTTTTTCTTCAAAGGAAATCCGAAGTCCTAGAGATGAATGGTCAGTAGTGCTTTAATGACCTTCCTCTCTCGTGTGCTTTGTCCAGGGTAAACTGGTTGGAATCTGTGGCAGTGTGGGAAGTGGAAAAACCTCTCTCATTTCATCCATTTTAGGCCAGGTAAGATTTTGTTATTGTCCTTGGCATTTTCTGCTTCTTTCTCTGGATTCTGCTTAGCCAGAGTCTCAGGAAAAATGAGCTTATTTCCTGAAGAGAGTCAGGAAAGGTGGAAACAAAATGACCCTAGGTCTGTATCATACCCTGCCCCCTGCCTTTCCTACCCCTTAACAACAGCACTGTATCTGGAAAGGGGCTGAATGACTGATTGATACCCAGCTGGAGTCATTTGTTTCTCTTGCCTTCTTTTATTCAGCATGTATTTACTGAGTGCCACAGGTATGCCGGACAGTGTGTTGGGAAATGTCAGAGGTAAGGGATGGACAAACTGCAGACTGCCAACAAATGGACCAGCCTCACCAGCCTCCCTGTCAGAGAGAGAGCCTTCAGGATTTGATCTAGAAGTAAAGACCCACTCTGTTTTCAGCCTAACCATTGAAAGAATTATGCCCTCAAGGAGTCCATGGTCTGGGACGTCCCTGGAGATCCAGTGGTTAAGACTCCGTGTTCCCAATGCAGGGGGCGCAGGTTTGATCCCTGGTTGCAGAATTAAGATCCCGCATGCCATGCGGCGCTGCCCAAAAAAAAAAAAAAAAAAAAAAGGAGTGTCCGTGGTCTGATTGTGGTGCTAGGCCTTCTAGACACACAAGCACAGCACAAGGCAGTGAGTGAATAGTGCTCCGAGGGCCCGGAAGAGGGCTGTCAGCATTTGGATTAAACTAGCTTGACTTGTTGGTTGAGATGAGGATAAACTTAAGGTTATTCCTCCTGATGGATGAAGTCCTCTGAGTCATTTTTCCATATTGAGGAAATTAAACAAACGGGAGAAGGGGCTGGGGAAGATTGTTTTGTAGCATCCAGTCTGTGGAATATTTGGTCCTGTTCAGCATCACTGTCACAGTTGGTGGAGTTGTGGCTCTCCTCTAGAGCAGTGGTGCCCAGGGTGGTCTGAGGAAGCCTGTATTCAAATCATCTGGAGGGGCAGCTTCCCACCCACACCCGCTTCTGCTTTATGAGGCTGTACAGTGGTTGGGCTCAGCCAGTGGTCTTCATAAAAAGCCAAAGACCTCCTATGTAATTTCTGATCATCAGCCAGATTTCAGGGCCAGTGATGAGAACACAGGTGGAGTGAAGGGGAAGGAGGGTTAGTGGGCAACAGTTAAATTGAAAAATGAGTGGGTCTTTGCTTCTGGATCAAATCCTGACAGCCTTCTCTCTGACAGAGAGTCTGGGAATACCGGTCAGCCCTGCTTCTTTAGAGTGTAACTCTTTGTTGGCGGTCTGCAGTGTGGGGTGTTTGTACTGTAGCAGCCGAGAGAGCTGGATTTCCACAGTTAGACCCTCAGGGGGTTTCTGAACACTTGAGTGCATTATCAGTGTACTTACCTGTTTGGGGGCAGTTGTGGTACTGTGTTATGGCCTGTGTGTGTACACTGTGCGTTACCACGTTTGAGAGGACAAACTTGTATGTGCAGGCTGGTTAATGAAACTGTTTCAAGCTATAGCATTCCTAACCCAAGACAAACGTCTACTGTTCCAAAAGGAACACTGAAAGAGCATAAAATGGGTAAATCGATTCATGTCGACCACTGCAACTGAAAACACAATTCAAAGCACGTGGCTCATCATGTAGTCTCTTCATTTTGGAGGGGCCGGTCTGTCATCATTGCGTAGATGCTCAGTAATACTAGTTGATGTCTAACTGGAATTTTTCTCCCCTCTGGTCCTCATTTTACAGAAGCAGCTGACGTAGCCAACAGCCTGTATTAAGTCTGTGGATGAGTTGACCTGCGCTCATCTTGAGGCAGGGACTAGCTCTAAGTCTTTATAGCATACTCCTCAGGGGAATTCTGCAGGGGCCTTCTGCTTGTGCTTCCTTCAATTAGAACAGTTTGCAGTTAGGAAAAAAGGATAATAAAGTAGCTTATGGGTTGCTGAATGAAGTATTTGTTCATTCAAGTCATGGGTTATGCTGGGCTCCCATCACACGTAAGCAAGGAGAACTTTGATTTTCTTGACTTCTGTAGCTACTGCTGTAGCTTTGCTCTCTGTGGAACAAAGGTGAGGTCCAGATTTGGGTTCGAAACGCATCCAAGGAAATTGCCAAGATTTTCAACTCCATCGTGGAATGTCAGGGGTTCTGCTGGCTTAGGGTGATGGTTTTGCGTTGTGATGCCATTAGATGGTGTCTCTTTCCCTAGATGTCACTTCTAGAGGGCAGCATTGCGGTCAATGGAACCTTCGCTTATGTGGCGCAGCAAGCCTGGATCCTCAATGCCACTCTGAGAGACAACATCCTCTTTGGGAAGGAATTTGATGAAGAAAGGCAAGGAATGTTTGATTTCTGTCATGCTTTCATCTTGGCTGTGTGAGACACAGGCAGCCCGAGTCAGCAGGCTCTACCCCAACCGTGTCCCTGATGCTGGGTCTCTTTGTGTCCTTCAGATACAACTCTGTGCTGAACAGCTGTTGCCTGAGGCCTGACCTGGCCATCCTTCCCAACAGTGACCTGACGGAGGTACAAGTCTTCTGTCCCTGGTGGGCCAGGGTGTTTAGCAGAGAGGATTCTGGAAGATAGGTGGCAGGGCTATGCCAGAGCCACCTCCTAGGAGTGCATCTTAAATGCATGGGAGAAGAACCTACACGGGAGTTTTACTTTCTCTGGGACTTTATGTTAGGAAAGCATTTGGTCCTTAGGGCAGGAATATCAACACTACCTGTTTTAAGCATATAAATATTTCATGTCATGTGGATTTTAAACAAAATCCCATTGTTGGTTCAGAATTCATGTTTTCTACCCTATTCATTTTTTTTTTTTTTTCTTTGCGGTACGCGGGCCTCTCACCGCCGCGGCCTCTCCCGTTGCGGAGCACAGGCTCCAGACGCGCAGGCCCAGCGGCCATGGCCCACGGGCCCAGCCGCTCCGTGGCATGTGGGATCCCCCCGAACCCGGGCACGAACCCGCGTCCCCCGCACCGGCAGGCGGACTCTCAACCACTGAGCCACCAGGGAAGCCCTACCCTATTCATTTTTAAAACCAAAATCAAGCACGTGCCTGTTGAACTTCTTCCCCTGAACTTTATTCTGCCAACTTCCTTACTCACATATGGTCTCTAGAGAGGCCTTTCCCTCTAGAAGGAAAGAGTCCTGGGGCTTCCCTGGTGGCGCAGTGGTTGAGAGTCCATCTGCCGATGCAGGGGACATGGGTTCGTGCCCCGGTCCAGGAAGATCCCACATGCCGCGGAGCGGCTGGGCCCGTGAGCCATGGCCGCTGAGCCTGCGCGTCCGGAGCCTGTGCTCCGCAACGGGAGAGGCCACAATAGTGAGAGGCCCGCGTACCGCAAAAAAAAAAAAAAAAAAAAGAATCCTTAGCAGAAACCTGCCTTTCTTTGCTTCTCTGCCCTGGAACAGTTCCCAGAGGCTTGTCTTTGGAACTGGCTTGTGCCTTCAGTGTTGACACTCACATCCCATGACCTGCCCTGGAGGCCTCTGGGGCTGACTCTTTTATTCAGCTGACTTCAGTTTAAGCCCTCAAACCAGATTTGAATGGTTTGATTAGTTTACTGGTTCTCAGATCCTGGTCCCCTGATTAGCAGCAGATCAGCAGCATCACTGCAGATTCTCAGCCACACCCAGACCTACTGAATCCAGGACTCTAAGGGTGGGGCTCCACAATATGTTTTAACAAGCCGTGCAGGTAATTCTCATACATGTTCTTATTTGAAAACCTGAATTAATTGAATTTTTTTTAAGGATAAGATTTTTTAAAAATACAGAGCCAGTTACCATTTGACAATTGATTTTTTTCATTTGTTTATTTAGTAACATTTATTGAGTGCTTGTTGTATGCCTGCTGCATGTGCAGAAGCTGCTGGAGGCACTGGGAATATAAAAGAAAAGGACAGTAGTCTGTGTCCTCAAAAAGCTTACAACTGAGAGAGACATCCTGACAAATAGGCACAAAATAGGCTGATGAAAGAGTGCCCTTTCTTTTGGGTGTTAGTGGAGAGGGGGAGGGGAGGCTTCACAGAGGAGAGGACCCCAGAACTGAGCAGACACAGTACAGAAGAAGGCATGACAGTGGTGGTGTGTGTTCATAATAGACACACAATTGAAAATGCTCAGATCCCAGGGTATGGAAGGGGGATTGACAGTGGAGGCTGAGAGTTGCTGGGAAGCCAGGTGGTAAAGGGCCTGCTTCGTCTGCCATATTTGGGGGCTTAGATTATGTTCTTTAGGACTAAGCAAGGGTGGGACATGGTCAGCTTTGTGTTTTGGAAAGGTCTTTCTGCCCATGGAGAATGGATTGTAGCGGGGCATCAAGAGGGCGTGGCGAGGCTCAGACACAGGATTGGTTAGTAACCAGATGGTTGTGGGAGAGGAGGAGGCATCTGGGCTGATGCTCCCCCCAGTTCTGTGTGGGCCCTAGAGGACATGGCAGCACTTCATCCAGGTGGGGAAGTGAAGAGAAGAAGCTGGTTTGGGTGGAGGAGAGGTGAGGTGACTGGGGTGATCACTGAGCATTGTTCTGGACTTGAGCTGGAGGCTTCCCGTGCTTTCTGGGGTCCTGTAGATTGGCGAGCGCGGAGCCAACCTGAGTGGTGGGCAGCGCCAGAGGATCAGCCTCGCCCGGGCCTTGTATAGTGACCGAGACATCTACATCCTGGATGACCCCCTCAGTGCCTTAGATGCCCACGTGGGCAACCACATCTTCAACAGTGCTATCCAGAAGCACCTCAAGTCGAAGACGGTTCTGTTCATTACCCACCAGTTACAGGTATGGTGCTTCCTTCCCCAGGCTCCCCACCTTGGCTTGGGAAATCAGAAACAGGGAGGTGGGCTTGGTCCAGGTACCTTTGTGGGGCTCCTAGATGTCCCTGGAATCATGAGTGTTCACTTCCTCAGCAAATAGCCCCCTGTCCCATTGTACTAATAAAGCTCGTTATATCAGATGGCCATCTGAATCAGAGATCGTTGGAGCATGTTAGCTTCTGCATGTAATTCAGTAAGTAAAAGGGCTGAGAGGAGTAGACTGAAAATGGAGTTTGGGTATGAGACAGTTTGGAAAGGGTTGTGTTAACATCTATATGCGAGTGGGAACTGTTTAGGGAAAACAAGCTCTTCTCCCTGTCATTCCATGACCAGCAGCCACTTCAGAGAGCAGCTCAAGGATGTTACCATCTGCTTTGCATATGTTGTCAAGTTTGGGGGGCTAAGCCCCCATTCTGCCGCAGAAAGACTGTAATTATTTGTACTTCTGAGTGCAGGGAAGGGATGTGAAGTTTAATTCAGGCCTTTGTGTGGCTTCATCAGCAGATTTATGTCAAAAATTAAGAGGAACTGGTTTTTTAACTACATCACAAGGCAGGACAAACTAAAGCAGGGGTTCTCAGTCTCAGCACAGTGGGGTTTGGGGCCCAGAGAGCTCCCTTTTGTGGGGGGCTTGTCCTGTGCATCCCTGGCCTCTATCCACCAGATGGCCGTAGTACCCCCTCCCCCACAACTGTAACAACCAAAAATGTCTCCAGATATTACAAAGTATCCTCTGGGGGGCTTGTTCACCTCCAGATGAGAACCGCTGAACTAAGGTATCGGCATTTGGATGTATTCGCACAAATATCAGCCACACTGTGTTGTCCCTGTCTTTGTCTCTAGTATCTGGCTGACTGTGATGAAGTGATCTTCATGAAAGAGGGCTGTATTACAGAAAGAGGCACCCACGAGGAACTGATGAATCTAAATGGTGATTATGCTACCATTTTTAATAACCTGTTGCTGGGAGAGACACCCCCAGTTGAGGTAAGATTCGTGGTGTGTGTGTGTGTGTGTGTCTGTCTTTCCAGCAAGAGAGATAAGACCGTAGTGAGTGATGGAGAAATCTCAGCTGAACTCATTGTCCGTGTCTTGTTGGCAGGGGCCCTGTTCTCTGGTGACCAAACTGCTGTGCTTTAGTCCGCATACCGGTTCTATTCTACGAGGGCAGGGTTGTGGGGTTAGAGAACAGAGGTCTTCTGTCACTGAGAGTTTATCAGCAAGGCAATGACAAGGAGAAGGACGTGGGCTCAGTGTGTGCTGCTGTTCAGTCATAACTTAGTTTCCTAAACTCCATCAAATCCTGACTGAAACATTAGGAAGCTCCTTTCTTAATAATCAAATGAATAAGGTGGCAGAGAAGAGACATTAAATACTGCATACATTTGAAAATTATCCATGGTGTCTTGGCTGCCGACTTGGCACTCATTAACTAGTACCAGCTGTGTCCCAGTTCCTGGATTAAGCACTTTATAGCTGTCATCCTGTTCAGCCATTTTTTTTTTTTTTTTTTTTTTTTTTTTTGCGGTTCGCGGGCCTCTCACTGTTGTAGCCTCTCCCGTCGCGGAGCACAGGCTCCGGATGCGCAGGCTCAGTGGCCATGGCTCACGGGCCCAGCCGCTCCGCGGCACGTGGGATCCTCGCGGACCGGGGCACGAACCCGTGTCCCTTGCATCGGCGGGCGGACTCCCAACCACTGCGCCACCAGGGAAGCCCTGTTCAGCCATTTTAAGAGCTCTGCAGCCAGATACGATTATCCTCCACTTGTACAGCTGAGGAAGCGGGGGCTCAGAAGGGTTAAACAGCCTGCTGGAAAGGTCGGTTCGACTCCAAAGTGTTCCTGCTGCACTGCCGGGCCTCCTGCAGCAACATGGAAAGCTGGCCGCCCCCTCTGGGCTCTGAGTTAGGCAAAGACAAGGGCGTACGTAGAGCTGGCTCTCGTATTGACCTTTTTATCCTCTGGTCGCCTTGGGTCCTAGGAGTTCACTCAGGCTGGGCTGAAAGCCGCTTCTTAGCTACTAGGTCATTTTGGTGTTGAGTAGGATGAAAGCAAAAAGTTATTGGGACCTTTTCTGGGACTCTTATTTCAGTGTTTGGGTATCATCCTGTTTGATTTCAGGTTCAGTACAACTCATTGTTCATGATGTGTTTTAGGCCTTTTGATATAACTCCGACATTGCGAGTGTCATCAGTAACTGCTATAGAGACACCTGATCCAGATCTGGACTTTATGATCTCTCCCTGTGACTCTCACGGTACTTTGGGCTCTTCAGATTATTTCCTCCTCACTGTACACATGGAGGGGAAAATGAGAGGGAGAGAAGCTAAAACATGAAATGTCCAAGGAGCAAAGGAATATCGAGAGGGAGCATGTTGAGTGGAGGAGCGTGCTTTCAGTATATCACTTCACTTTCCTGAGCCTCAGTTTCCTCATCTTAAAAATGGGGGTGGCACGTGCCTCTTTGAGTTGGTGCATTTGAAATAATATGTAATGTTCTTATCCCAGTCAGTGGTCAACAAATAGTAATTTTCTCTTTAGAGAGTGCATTTATTCATGCACTGTGGTAAATATAAAATTTAGAGTCCTGTCTTTTATTTTATTAATTTTATATTATTTTCTGATTTTTTTTTCCACTGTCAATTTAAAAAATCTAGTTGGAGAGCAAACTGGGGTCATGAGGCTGACAGTGACATAGAATTAAATGTAATAAACTATGTATAGAGAATTTCCTGTATAAAGATATAAGAGGAACTTGGAAAGGAGAACATTAAGTAGTTTCTATTATCTCAGTTTCAATTTGATGAATGTTTTGTAAGTCCCAGCGTGCCCCATTATGGGCAGTTCTGGGTGCTGTGCCCTGTGTAAGTTATAACCATGAGTGAGATGTCATCTCTGTCCTTGAGGGACTCTCAGTCTTCTAGGGAAAACCAATACTCTTATGCTCGTACAGGGGACATATGTAACAACACCAGGTCACATATGTAGCAACATGCTGTGAAAGTACTAACAAGTGCCTGGTACAGGGGAGGGTGAACTTTATTCTAGAGGAGCGTTAAGTTGCCTCAGGGAGACTTAAGATTTGAATCCATCTGAATGGGGACAACTGTGATTGAGTTGGGAGAGGAGAAGGGCATCCCAAGTGAAGAACCAGCGTGGATAAAAGTCTAGAAGTGGGAAATGGCAGTGTGATGTGAGGCATGGCTAGGCTAGGGCCAGAATGTGGAGGTGCTGCAAAAGCAGGCTAAGAAGTAAAAGTTTATCCCATGGTAGATCTATGATTTGATTTAGTGATGTGGGGATCAGAGATGAAAAGAATGGAAGTGACCTCAGCTCAAATACTCTGGACAAGTTGGAATGGATGAGAACAGCATAAAGGCTACTGTGTTTGGAGTTTAGGTCTTTAGTTACTTTGGGGAGAGCAGTATCAGTGGAATGGTAGGAACCCAGCTCAAAGATTTCAGGAGTTGGGGAAGTTACAGAAGTTAACTTTTAAGAAGCTGGATGTGTCTCTTTTCAATAAGAGCAGCAGCTTGATGGATGATTCGCTAACATGTCCTTTGGACATTTGTCTGAATGGCCGTATCATGATGACGGAGACACTTCTTTCTTTTTTTTTTTTTTTTTAAGATTAATTCTAAAAAGGAAACCAGTGGTTCACAGAAGAAAACACAAGACAAGTGTCCTAAAACAGGATCAGTAAAGAAGGAGAAAGCAGTGAAGCCAGAGGAAGGTAATGAACTTTTTTGAGATTTGTCATTAAAGTTTTTTTTGGTTTTTATTTTGCACTGAAGCATTTTATTTGCACATATGTATTACATCCCTAGAAAAAGGATCCCATTGTTTTCCCTCCAGTGTGTTTTCACACACTTGCTTTTTCATGGTCCGTGATGCTAGATGAGGTTGTCAGTACAATGAAACCAAACTGACAGGATGGGACCTGCCATTTTTCTACATCTTTGTGTTGCCCATCAAATCTGGGGCTGATCTCTCCACACTTGTTTAAGTTCACAGCAATTTTCCCAGCCCTGTGATCATCAGTTAAATTTGCCAATATAACCATGCTTCACCATCACAATTAGAAACCAGATGATGACTTCGGAGCATGGCCTAATAAGAACCTGGTGTTTGCCTCTCTTTTTCACATTGATGATGCTCTTGAGAGCATCAGCCAGCCAGGATGTTCATGAGCACCATTTTGGTAGCACAGAAAGATGGTGGAAAGTGCGTCATTAAAGTTTATCAGAAATTACGCCATGTGGTAATTCATGCTGTTTGATAGCATTGTGTGTTGTAGAGCACCTGGCCTTTTATTTCTAGAATACCAGATTTTTGTATGATTGTTGGGAGACCATGAGGCACCTTGTGTTTTCTTAAGCCGACCAAGGCAACAAGAATGTCCTTTAATCCTATACCTTCTTTTCCTATGCAGGGTGGGATGAGGTGTAGGTAGTCATAGCTGAGTCATTTTGACTAAGCAAAATTGAATCGTGGGTTCATCTCTGCTCTTTAAGAGTCATGCCAACCAATGCAGAGGCATGCCAGCTTTAAGAATGCCTACATCCTCAGAACCTCCCCTGTTACAATGATACACTCCTCTGCTTGTCCCAAGCAGACTGCAGCAGGGCTGTGGTGAAGAGTTACAGCCAAGGTTTTTCCTACTTGATTTTCCTATCCAGAGTCTTTGGTCCTGTTTTTTAAACCCTTTATCTTATCAACTGAAACAAATCTTGGGAGTTAGAAAAGCTGTATGCAATACCTTAGGCATTTTTACTTTTGTGAACTTTAAGCTGCATATCAGTTTGCAAAGAATAATAATAATAATAATAATAATAATAAATAAAAATGCAGTCCTGTTTTAAAGTTCTTTCTGTTGTGTCACCTCCTCACCTGATGTGTTGAATCCAGGACCTTTCCTGGGTTTGCCACTGCCTTTTTCATTTCCTTGTTCTTAAAGCATTTGGTGTTAGGAGGTGACCATCCTGATTTACCTCTCCCTGCCTCTTGTCTTTCTTTTAATTAGCCACATATGAGCTTTTGAATTCCGGTGTGATTTGAGATGCCTTGCTCTCACACACACAAAGCAAACACAGCACAAAAGCCTGAGACATCTGTCAGTTTCTGCCATAGACAATATAAAAAAAAATAGAATGTCTTTAGGGGACATTTGTCCTTATTTACATAGCCACTAACCTGGAGACTCACATCGCAAAGTGCTCAAGGCATGTGTTGCTTGTTCCAAGGTAATTACACATCATATATGATAAAGGGGAGGCTGCTTCCTGTGGGGCTGTTTTCTCTGTATTCTCCTGTCAGCATCAGTCAGCTGACAAGCCCAGGGAGCCCCTAGGAAAAAAACTGGAATCTTTTCTCTCCTCCCACAACCAGTCCTACTGAATTTACCTCCTGAAACTCCGTCCCCATTGCCATGACCCTGGTTCTGGCCTTTATCATCTCCTACCCAGACTGTTACAGCTGCCTCCTTTTCAGTCTGTCCTCCAGACGAACAGCAGAGAGATCTAGTTAAAAACCAGCCAACTCACTTTCCTGCCTGAGGCCTTTCAGTGGCCTCCCAATGTCAAAGCCGCATTTTCTAATCTTTTTCCTGATTTGGCACACACAGCAAAATGCCACTATTTCTTTGAGCCCCTGGGATGCATGATAGAGGCTGCCTGAGGTGGCTGGTCTGGCCATCCCAGGCCCATCTAGTGCACAGCAGGGCCGGGGAGTCTAATCTCTACACCCCTGTAGCCCATTCTCTTGAGAAGTTCTTGTCTGAAGGATAAAGTTCAAATGCCTTTATCCCCTGACCACAGCCTCCTTAATCAGCCTTATCTCCTGCCACTCCTTAGGCGCACAGAATGTTCCAGCCACGCTGTATTGGATATCTGTGTATACCGATTTGCTGTTTCCCCAAACCTGTGCCCATCATTTCCCCATCTGGCCAGACTCTGGCTTACCTTTCAAGACACGGTATGGGGAATTCCCTGGCGCTACCACTGCTGAGGCCCCGGGTTCAATTCTTGGTCAGGGAACTAAGATCCCACAAGCCACGTGGCACGGCCAAAAAAAAAAAAAATGCAACGCAATATGGACTGCATAGAAAGTCTTCCCGGAAAACTGCCTGCTAAGCCCCTCACAGCTCCCGCAAGTAGGCATTTCCCGGATGTTCCCATGCTGCCCTGTAAATAGCTCTAGCGTTGGAGTTTGCACATTTTATTATATGTATACATATAATAAATATATATAATTATACATTATTATGTATTTATTTACCTGTTTGTCCTACTAGACTGTGGAAGGATGATCTGAGCCAGACCTCCAGGGCAGGGACCTGGTCTTAATCTTCGTTACCGCTCCAGGGCCTCATCCTGGGCCTGGTTCATAGTTGGTGCTTAGTAAATGTTACATGGATAAATGAATGCTCATGATGAAGGGGAAATAATTCTCATCTAGAGCTCTGTGAAACTGTAGGCTCCCTTTGATTCTGCTCTTCTACAGGTGACTTAGTTTTGAAAAGCAGCCTTTCCTTTCTGAGTTCGTGTTTCTCTTTTCCTTACCTAGGGCAGCTTGTGCAAATGGAAGAGAAGGGGCAGGGTTCCGTGCCCTGGTCAGTATATGGTGTCTACATCCAGGCTGCTGGGGGCCCCTTGGCATTCCTGGTCATTCTGTCCCTTTTCATGCTGAACGTGGGCAGTACCGCCTTCAGCAACTGGTGGTTGGGTTACTGGATCAAGCAAGGAAGTGGGGTAAGGTTCCTCATTAATGGGAAAATTATATGTCTCATAAAGTGGCCATCTCTCCACAGTCCCTGTCTCTCCTTAGGGAAACTGTTCTAGTTTTCAGTTAAAAGAAGCAATGAACAAGGATTACCCAGGATAAGAGATGAGTCCCTAATGTAACCTCAGCAGATAATTGCTCCCTGACCAACTCACGGAGCAGTAGAGCTGATCAGTAGCAAACTGTAGGCTGTCTGCTGTCGTCCTTAGAAAAGAGAGAGGGAGCGGGACAAAGGCTGCCTTGTGTCTGCCTCAACCAGGTCCCAGAGTTTTTATCCTGAGCCAAGAATGGCCCTGATGCGGGGTTCTTGGCAGTCCTTGGGAGTCTTGCCTCACAGACCCTTGCCTCCAAACAGAACACCACAGTGACTCAGGAAAACAGGACGTCTGTGGGCGGCAGCATGAAGGACCATCCTCTCATGCAGTACTATGCCAGCATCTACGCCCTCTCCATGGCAGTCATGCTGATCCTGAAAGCCATTCGTGGAGTGGTCTTTGTCAAGGTATGTGCACCGGTGGGGGCCTCTGCTTCTCTCCCCGGTGGCTTTGTGGTCGGGATTCCGCCTGGCATCTATCTCTCGGGTTTACTCTGAGTCGGGGAGCTCCTTTAAAGCGGGATGGCCCTCGCCAAAGTGACCTGCATCCCATCAGCCTCAGCTTTTTCCTATTAGCCACCTCCCTCCTCCATGGCCATTTGCCCTTCTCCGGCTTTGGACGTCGATGTCCTGTGGAGTTGCTACCCGTGGAGTGGGAGCTGAGCCTGCCTGAGTCCCGGATCTCTGATCATGCTGTGCTCTGCCCCTCAGGGCACATTGCGAGCCTCCTCCCGGCTCCATGACGAGCTTTTCCGAAGGATCCTTCGAAGCCCTATGAAGTTTTTTGACACTACCCGCACTGGGAGGATTCTCAACAGGTTTTCCAAAGACATGGATGAAGGTATTTCTCACTGCTTCTCTCTGTTGTGCTCTGGAGCACAAGCCAGGGCACAGTGGCTGTCGATGTTTGCATCAGGAACATTTCAGTTTTGGCATTTTCTCCACATTGCAACCTCTCTTTAGGCTAAGGACCTATCTCCTTTTTCACCTTTTGTCTGAGTTCTTATTTGATCTTATTTAAACTGAAAACCAGTTCAGAGCACTGAGTTAGCATAGAGGCTTTGGACAGGGGCATCTCAGAGTACAAAACACATATTTACTTGTAGGTAGTGCATAGGTTCCTGGACACCTACAACCTCTGACAGGTTTGCTGGATGCTGGATGCTTCATGGACTGTGCCAGCACCAGAATTTAAATATAGCTGACCCTTGAACAACAGGTTGGCTGAATCCGCAGATATGGAAATATGGATGAGGAACCACATATATGGAGGGCTGACTGTAAGTTATATGTGGATTTTTGACTGCACAGAGGGTCTGCGTCCCTAACCCCTACGTTGTTCAAGGGTCAACTATACTCCCATAGCCCATAATGATAGTGATGCTGCCTGACATTCATTGAGGGCTTACTGTGTAACAAGCAGTGTAATGAATATTCTACATGCGTTATCCTAATCCTCACAGCAGCCCTGTGAGGTGTGGGTATCGTTTCATCCACTGAATACACGGAAAAGCTGATGCCTAGAAAGGTTAAATAACTTGCTCAAGATCACACAGCTATTAAATAACAAGCTGGGAATTGAGCCCAAATCTTTTTGACCCCAGAGCTCATGTTTTTAACTACTGTACTGTGTTGCCTCCATAGAAGGAGTTTGTTTCAGATGTTGATAGGCCAGTGTAAAGCCATGGCCAGAGGTAACAAGGGATCAAAATCATCACTGATAAACAGAACAGTGATACACATATGCATGACATGATCCCATTTCTGTTAAACTCACATACACACAGACAAATGGAAAAAAGATTGAAAAAAAAAATCAGTGGTAATCTCAGTAAGGACGGCTGTAGTTCATGCATCTTTCATTCCTGGTCAGCTAGCCTGGGCTTCTTCCCATGGTGCTCTCAGGATCCAAATGCAGGAAGAGAAGGCAAGACCCAATTAGCAAATATTTCTCAGGCGTCTGAATCCTATTTGCTGATGCTCTGTGGTCAAAGTGAGTCTCAGGCCAAGCCCAGTTTCAAGGGGTAGAGGCAGGGATGTGACCGCATTTGCTAACTCTCTTCCACATTTGCTCACACACCAGATGCCTAGAGCCCTGGTTGGAAGCAGCTGTTGAAGACTTTTCTTGTTGTCAGCCTTATGCAGGGCAATGTAGGACATACAAAGAGATATCGCATGAGGAAACTGACCTTATAAAGACAAGGTGTGAAGAAAACAGAGATTGAAGCAAAAGAAAATAGAGTAAAATGATGGGTATGCTGAAACGGGTTAATATGCAAGGAAAGACTTCCTATAAGTTATTTAGGGAACACAGGAATTAGCTTCCATTAAATATTTGCATTTGATTAGACTTCCCTAATATTTTTGCATGGCTCTCGCCTGACTGGTGAATTCGTTAAAGAAAGCCCTGTGTATATGTGTGTGCATGGATGTGTGTGTCTGTGCATATATAGATAGTTCCTTCAGGGACGACACCGTCACTCTTTCCTCTATAACATCTGTATTGCACTTACGAGTTCCAAGATATTTCCACGTGCATTACCTTGCTCGACCCTCACAGTACCCATGAGGGAGGCATCATTCTCATTATGTAAAAGAGGGGTGGTGAGAGGGTGCGCAGAGGGAGCCAGGTGGAGGGAGGTAAGGACTTCAGTCGTAATATTGCTACAGGAAGTCAGCCGAAAATAACGACCATGATGGCTATGCCATGTACATAGTCAACATGGAGCTATTGAGTGTTGGCTATACGTCACCATCTCTTTTTTTTTTTTTTTTTTTTATTTAATTTATTTATTTTTGGCTGCATTGGTTCTTCTCTGCTGCCCATGGGCTTTCTCTAGTTGTGGAGAGCGGGGGTTACTCTTTGTTGCAGTGCATGTGCTTCTCATCGCAGTGGCTTCTCTTGTTTTTTTGTTTTGTTTTGTTTTTTTTACTGTTTTTGGAATGGTTACTTTTATTTTTTTAATTTTTATTTTATTTATTTTATTTTTGGCTGTGCTGGGTCTTTGTTGCTGCGTGCAGGCTTTCTCTAGTTGCGGTGAGTGGGGGCTTCTCTTCGTTGCAGTGCACAGGCTTCTCATTGTGGTGGCTTCTCTTGTTGCAGAGCACGGGCTCTAGGCACACGGGCTTCAGTAGTTGTGGCGTGTGGGC
>NC_041214.2:76769272-76787414 GCF_002837175.3 Physeter macrocephalus | reverse complement strand
CAGAGAGATCTAGTTAAAAACCAGCCAACTCACTTTCCTGCCTGAGGCCTTTCAGTGGCCTCCCAATGTCAAAGCCGCATTTTCTAATCTTTTTCCTGATTTGGCACACACAGCAAAATGCCACTATTTCTTTGAGCCCCTGGGATGCATGATAGAGGCTGCCTGAGGTGGCTGGTCTGGCCATCCCAGGCCCATCTAGTGCACAGCAGGGCCGGGGAGTCTAATCTCTACACCCCTGTAGCCCATTCTCTTGAGAAGTTCTTGTCTGAAGGATAAAGTTCAAATGCCTTTATCCCCTGACCACAGCCTCCTTAATCAGCCTTATCTCCTGCCACTCCTTAGGCACACAGAATGTTCCAGCCACGCTGTATTGGATATCTGTGTATACCGATTTGCTGTTTCCCCAAACCTGTGCCCATCATTTCCCCATCTGGCCAGACTCTGGCTTACCTTTCAAGACACGGTATGGGGAATTCCCTGGCGCTACCACTGCTGAGGCCCCGGGTTCAATTCTTGGTCAGGGAACTAAGATCCCACAAGCCACGTGGCACGGCCAAAAAAAAAAAAAATGCAATGCAATATGGACTGCATAGAAAGTCTTCCCGGAAAACTGCCTGCTAAGCCCCTCACAGCTCCCGCAAGTAGGCATTTCCCGGATGTTCCCATGCTGCCCTGTAAATAGCTCTAGCGTTGGAGTTTGCACATTTTATTATATGTATACATATAATAAATATATATAATTATACATTATTATGTATTTATTTACCTGTTTGTCCTACTAGACTGTGGAAGGATGATCTGAGCCAGACCTCCAGGGCAGGGACCTGGTCTTAATCTTCGTTACCGCTCCAGGGCCTCATCCTGGGCCTGGTTCATAGTTGGTGCTTAGTAAATGTTACATGGATAAATGAATGCTCATGATGAAGGGGAAATAATTCTCATCTAGAGCTCTGTGAAACTGTAGGCTCCCTTTGATTCTGCTCTTCTACAGGTGACTTAGTTTTGAAAAGCAGCCTTTCCTTTCTGAGTTCGTGTTTCTCTTTTCCTTACCTAGGGCAGCTTGTGCAAATGGAAGAGAAGGGGCAGGGTTCCGTGCCCTGGTCAGTATATGGTGTCTACATCCAGGCTGCTGGGGGCCCCTTGGCATTCCTGGTCATTCTGTCCCTTTTCATGCTGAACGTGGGCAGTACCGCCTTCAGCAACTGGTGGTTGGGTTACTGGATCAAGCAAGGAAGTGGGGTAAGGTTCCTCATTAATGGGAAAATTATATGTCTCATAAAGTGGCCATCTCTCCACAGTCCCTGTCTCTCCTTAGGGAAACTGTTCTAGTTTTCAGTTAAAAGAAGCAATGAACAAGGATTACCCAGGATAAGAGATGAGTCCCTAATGTAACCTCAGCAGATAATTGCTCCCTGACCAACTCACGGAGCAGTAGAGCTGATCAGTAGCAAACTGTAGGCTGTCTGCTGTCGTCCTTAGAAAAGAGAGAGGGAGCGGGACAAAGGCTGCCTTGTGTCTGCCTCAACCAGGTCCCAGAGTTTTTATCCTGAGCCAAGAATGGCCCTGATGCGGGGTTCTTGGCAGTCCTTGGGAGTCTTGCCTCACAGACCCTTGCCTCCAAACAGAACACCACAGTGACTCAGGAAAACAGGACGTCTGTGGGCGGCAGCATGAAGGACCATCCTCTCATGCAGTACTATGCCAGCATCTACGCCCTCTCCATGGCAGTCATGCTGATCCTGAAAGCCATTCGTGGAGTGGTCTTTGTCAAGGTATGTGCACCGGTGGGGGCCTCTGCTTCTCTCCCCGGTGGCTTTGTGGTCGGGATTCCGCCTGGCATCTATCTCTCGGGTTTACTCTGAGTCGGGGAGCTCCTTTAAAGCGGGATGGCCCTCGCCAAAGTGACCTGCATCCCATCAGCCTCAGCTTTTTCCTATTAGCCACCTCCCTCCTCCATGGCCATTTGCCCTTCTCCGGCTTTGGACGTCGATGTCCTGTGGAGTTGCTACCCGTGGAGTGGGAGCTGAGCCTGCCTGAGTCCCGGATCTCTGATCATGCTGTGCTCTGCCCCTCAGGGCACATTGCGAGCCTCCTCCCGGCTCCATGACGAGCTTTTCCGAAGGATCCTTCGAAGCCCTATGAAGTTTTTTGACACTACCCGCACTGGGAGGATTCTCAACAGGTTTTCCAAAGACATGGATGAAGGTATTTCTCACTGCTTCTCTCTGTTGTGCTCTGGAGCACAAGCCAGGGCACAGTGGCTGTCGATGTTTGCATCAGGAACATTTCAGTTTTGGCATTTTCTCCACATTGCAACCTCTCTTTAGGCTAAGGACCTATCTCCTTTTTCACCTTTTGTCTGAGTTCTTATTTGATCTTATTTAAACTGAAAACCAGTTCAGAGCACTGAGTTAGCATAGAGGCTTTGGACAGGGGCATCTCAGAGTACAAAACACATATTTACTTGTAGGTAGTGCATAGGTTCCTGGACACCTACAACCTCTGACAGGTTTGCTGGATGCTGGATGCTTCATGGACTGTGCCAGCACCAGAATTTAAATATAGCTGACCCTTGAACAACAGGTTGGCTGAATCCGCAGATATGGAAATATGGATGAGGAACCACATATATGGAGGGCTGACTGTAAGTTATATGTGGATTTTTGACTGCACAGAGGGTCTGCGTCCCTAACCCCTACGTTGTTCAAGGGTCAACTATACTCCCATAGCCCATAATGATAGTGATGCTGCCTGACATTCATTGAGGGCTTACTGTGTAACAAGCAGTGTAATGAATATTCTACATGAGTTATCCTAATCCTCACAGCAGCCCTGTGAGGTGTGGGTATCGTTTCATCCACTGAATACACGGAAAAGCTGATGCCTAGAAAGGTTAAATAACTTGCTCAAGATCACACAGCTATTAAATAACAAGCTGGGAATTGAGCCCAAATCTTTTTGACCCCAGAGCTCATGTTTTTAACTACTGTACTGTGTTGCCTCCATAGAAGGAGTTTGTTTCAGATGTTGATAGGCCAGTGTAAAGCCATGGCCAGAGGTAACAAGGGATCAAAATCATCACTGATAAACAGAACAGTGATACACATATGCATGACATGATCCCATTTCTGTTAAACTCACATACACACAGACAAATGGAAAAAAGATTGAAAAAAAAAATCAGTGGTATCAACATGTCTCAGATTTGCATGTAAATAGGTGAGGGGAGATGTTCAAAAAACGGTGAAGAAAATGTTGATAACTATTGGAGGTTCTATACTCTTTCAACTTTTGTGTATGTTTAAAATTTTCCATGATGAAAAATTTCTTAAATGTTAATGGCAGTTCATTGATATTGGTAAGAGTAAAGACTATGTTTATTTAATTTTTTTGCATATTTATTTTCCACATATTTTACAACAAGCATATATTACTTTGCAAAGTGGAAGAAATGTTTAAAGGGGTTGGGCAGCATAGTGAACCAAAAAGAGGGCACAGGGGAGAAAGATCACTTAAATGCTCTTGGGATAAGAAAAATTAGAGCAACCAGGTTTCCAGATTTTTCTTTGATCAGACTGTTTAAAATAAGGCAAAAATCACAACTTTCAGATAGGGATTCTAGGGAGCCTCTTTTTGTTTTTTAAAAATTGGGGGAAATTTAAAATTCCATTTTCCCTGTTTGTGGATCCGAGCATCTGACACATGTTCCTTTACGGTTTCCCCAGTCGATGTGCGCCTGCCGTTCCAGGCTGAGATGTTCATCCAGAATGTCATCCTTGTGTTCTTCTGTGTTGGAATGATCGCGGGAGTTTTCCCGTGGTTCCTTGTGGCAGTGGGGCCCCTCATCATCCTCTTTTCAGTTCTGCACATTGTCTCCAGGTAAACAGGAAGTCTTCATGTCTTCCAGGGCAAAGGATGAAGCCAGAGTTGCTAGTCTACCCCTCTGACACCGAACACATTCTCTCTCCAGGGTTCTGATCCGAGAGCTGAAGCGTCTGGACAATATCACGCAGTCACCTTTCCTCTCCCACATCACATCCAGCATACAGGGCCTTGCCACCATCCACGCCTACAACAAAGGGCAGGAATTTCTGCACAGGTTAGTTCAATGGGGGCCAGAGGGCTCAATGGGGAGCCAGCATCTCAACATTTAATGAGAGTTTAAGAAGCCTTTCAAGGTCAGAATTCCAGATTATAAAGCTCATTACTAAGAGTATTAGTAATTTAATGATCTCTGATTAAGATTCACTTGCTTGGTGGAACTCCCTTCTGAGCAAATGGGAAGACAAAAACACAGATTTGGAGTCTGTTAGCTTTTAGTTCTGAATGGCTATATTTGATGGAGTTTTGCTTTTTTTTTTTTTTTAGTTGTGGCGCACGGGCTTAGTTGCTCCGCGGCTTGTGGGATCTTCCCAGACCAGGGCTCGAACCCACGTCCCCTGCATTAGCAGGTGGATTCTTAACCACTGCGCCACCAGGGAGGTCCGTGGTGGCTTCTCTTGTTGCGGTGGATTCTCTTGTTGCAGAGCACAGGCTCTAGGATCATGGGCTTCAGTAGTTGTGGCATGCAGTCTCAGTAGTTGTGGCTCGTGGGCTCTAGGGTACAGGCTCATTAGTTGTGGCGCACGGGCTTAGTTGCTCTGCAGCATGTGGGATCTTCCCAGACCAGGGATTGAATCCGTGCCCCCTGCATTGGCAGGTGGATTGTTAACCACTGCACCAGGGAAGTCCCAGAGTTTTGCTTTATTATTATTATTATTTTTAACTTTTTTATCTTTTGAACAGTAAAAGACATTCATTGACATTAGACTGACATTTTATTTAGCTGTTGAATATTGTTGTATGAGAAATTTATGTACATATATAGTCATTGTGGAGATTTGTGTTAACAAGAGATTGAATTAGACTAAAGGTCATTCAGTACAGGACTGGTTAAATAAGCTGTGTTGTCCCCATGTGGTGGAATATTATATGGCCCCTAAAAAGAACGAGACTGCTCTCTAGGTACTGATAATGAATGATCTCCAAGGTATATTAGTGAAAGAGCAAGGTACAGATGGGCGGGTATTGTGTGCTCCTTTTAATTATATGTCTGTATCTGTAACATTTAGAATATCTCTGAAAGGACACATAAGAAACTAATAGTTGCCACTGGAAAGGGGAACTGAGTAGCTGGAGGAGGGCAGGAGAAAGACCAACTTTTCATGATAAAACCTTTTGTACCTTGTGAATATTCTGTCCTGTAGAGTATATTATTCATTCCAAAAATTAAGTGATTAATGTTAAAAAGGAACCCTAAAATAGAAAGGTTTAGTTAAACAATTCAGAAAAATGCATCTTAACTAGTTAAACAATTCAGAAAAATGCATCCTAACTTTAACTGAAAAAAGTAAACTATGCTGACCGTGTATGTGTGTATGTACACACCCACAGAAATGTGAGTGCATTGAAAAAAATGCTGGGAGTAAATGCAGCAGAATATTAACTCTGGTTTTAGCTGAGTGGTGAGAGTACTGGAATTTTACATTTTCCTCTTTTATTGCATTTTCTTAATTTTCTCTAAAGTGCACATATCTTATTGTAAGGAGAGTAGTGATTTTTTTTTAAAGCAAAGCACATTTGCCCACCCAGATCTCCCACTCTAGAGTTCTAGTTGTGTGTAGGTGCCAGACCTTCAGGTGGGGCGTGATCTACTCTCTAAGCCCCCTGGTGACAGTGGTGTCTTGCTCCTGCAGTGACAAAGGTTGTCTAGGTCTTTTTGCTCTGGTTTAAATCACTGCTCCTGGTTCTTTGCTCCGTGGCCTTGGGAAACAAGTGTGTCAGCAGACAATTTCCACTTTCGGTCCAAGGTTTTCTTTTTTTCTGGTCTTGTGCCATTTCTGCAGTTTACCGTTGTAACCTCTCTTTCTTTGAGAAAATGACCCCTGACCTAAAACATTTTTCTAAAGCTTAAGCAGCCTCTTTGGGCTTCCCTGGTGGCGCGGTCGTTGGGAGTCCGCCTGCCGATGGAGGGGACGCGGGTTCGTGCCCCGGTCCGGGAGGATCCCACACGCCGCGGAGTGGCTGGGCCCGTGACCCATGGCCGCTGAGCCTGCGCGTCCGGAGCCTGTGCTCCGCAACGGGAGAGGCCACAGCAGTGAGAGGCCCGCGTATGGCAAAAAAAAGAAAAAAAAAGCAGCCTCTTTATTTGGTCTCCTTCCCTCCTGCTTTCCCTATGCTGTTGAAGTAGATATCTTTCCCTAGCATCTTTAACACGTTTCTTTGAAAGGGTAAAACTAGAAAACCCTCGTGTCCTCCTGTCTGTGGAGCCTGGAATACTCTGCACTCCTTAAGTTTCCATCTCACACTCCTGGTTACAAACAGTAGTACTTCAGTATTAGCCCTCCACCCATAACTCACCAG
Organism: Physeter macrocephalus; assembly: GCF_002837175.3. Taxonomy (NCBI): domain Eukaryota; kingdom Metazoa; phylum Chordata; class Mammalia; order Artiodactyla; family Physeteridae; genus Physeter; species Physeter macrocephalus. The sequence goes on along the minus strand of NC_041214.2, from coordinate 76,781,012 downwards.
AGCTTTGGCATCCTCCATGACCAGGGTTGTGTGGTACACTATTTGCCTATTAGGTGTTCTGTCTTCCTCACAGGTACCAGGAGCTACTGGATAACAACCAGAGTCCCTTCTTCTTGTTCACGTGTGCAATGCGGTGGCTGGCAGTGCGGCTGGACCTGATCAGCATTGCCCTGATCACCACCACCGGGCTGATGATTGTTCTCATGCACGGGCAGATTCCCCCGGCCTACGCGGGGCTTGCCATCTCCTATGCTGTCCAGGTTAGTCTCTGGGATGGGGCGTCCTCTTGCTCGCATGTTGGCCTAGGACAGAGCTGGTAGGGGGCTCTACCCTAAGCCATTGTTTTACTTCCAACTCCTAGAGCTTTTCCCCGTCTGCTTTGGCAGTAACACTCTGGACCGGTATACAGTCAGCCTTCCACATCCACATGTTCCACATCCATAGATTCAACGAACTGCAGATCAAAAGTATTTGGGGGGGAAATTTCCAGAAAGTTCCGAAAAGCAAAACTGAATTTACTGTAGCTGGGCAACTATTTATTTTTGCCCAACTATTTTCTACATTGTATTTATAACTATTTACATAGTATTTACATTGTATTAGCTATAATAAGTAATCTAGAGATGACTTAAAGGATACAGGAGGATGTGTATAGGTGTTATGCAAATATTATGCCATTTTATATAAGGGACTTGAGCATCCGTGGATTTTTTTTATTGGCGGGAGTCCTGGAACCAATCCCTCATGGATACCGAAGGTTGACTGTATAGGAATAAAGGGATTTAACTCTGTTGCATTTGTCTATGAAATAGGTGCTATTTTTTTCTTAAATAAATATGATTTTGAAAATGGTTTCTTAATTGTAGGTTTCTGTCTTCACTACCCTTTCATCTCTGGCCTCTTCCTAGTCTTCTAAGAAATATATATCAGTACATTTCTTCTGTGTGTTTTATTTTCAAGCCCCTGATTTTCCCAATACTGTTACATAAGTAAACCCTTCTGGCCCCTAGGAATGGTTGAAGGTCTTCAAATAGCTCAAAGACCAATTGGGAACTTGAGCACTGACTAGATATTTGAAGATGTTAAAGAATTGTTACTAAGTTTTTAAGATGTGACAATGGTTGTTTTTAAGGAATCTTTATATTTTAGAGAGGTATAAGCTGAAATATTTATGGGTGAAATGATAGCCTATATGGGATTTGATTCCAGATGATATGGAAGGATGGGGTGGTATAGATGAAACAATATTGGCTGTAAGTTGATAATTTTTTAAGAGGGATGTTTGATACATGGGAGTTCATTATACTCTCCTCTCTATTCTTGTATGCGTTTGCCATTTTTCTATATTGGAAAGATAAAAATAAGTAGCCAGAAGAAACCTAAGGAGATACGTATCTTCACAGATACCCAAAGATGTTTGTCCATGTTATGCAGACTTCCTTGATTATTAGAGGTGGGGGGAGAAGCTGCGTTATATATACTGTGTTTCAGAGTCCTCAGTCTGAGGCACACAGGGGCTCTGCGTTCAGTTTTGGCCCAGCCTCATTTCTCTTATTTGACCTTGCTGGAAGCATTCTCACTGCTGCGCACAGGTTGATATAATCTCCATTTGTTGTGACTGCTGCGTCAGGTGTAGGTACAAGTATGAAGCACAGCAGTTATTCAGCTACAGTTGAATTACTGGAAATGTAAAGACGGGCGGAAAGCCCTCGGATACAGGAAAGTTAGTGCCAGCAGTACCACAACGCCACCTGCATTCACTGAGAATTGCAGTTAATTGGGTGCTGTTAGGCATTGTCTTAAATATTTAGAGAATGATTCGGTCCCTAAAACCAGCTACTGCATGTGCCCAGTTAGTTCTTATAACTTCAGTTGTGATCCCTTAGATGAAGGAGGTTTTCTAGCGTTGGCCTGGTGTGTGTTAAGAGTAAATTCTCTCTTGGATTCTTGTTTTCCGTTATCAGTTAACAGGACTGTTCCAGTTTACTGTCAGACTGGCATCTGAGACAGAAGCTCGCTTCACCTCAGTTGAGAGGATCAACCACTACATCAAGGTCAGGCTACTACAGGCCTTTTGCTACAATCTGACTTTTCATGGAGCAGTTTTACCCTTTTACAGCCTCGAGTAAATGTCCCAGGAGGATGCTTGTTTTCTCTGCCTTATCTTGTCCCACAGGAGAGGCAGCAGTCTCTCCAGCATGTGTGGAGTGGAGAAGAGAATATCTTAAGATTTTCTAAATATATTTGTGAATTGTGCCTGATTGAGAACCTATGTTCATCCGCTAATTTCCAAAGCATTCCTTTTATTTGTTTGTTTGTTTGTTTGTTTTGGCTGCACAGGGTCTTAGTTGCAGTGTGCGGGCTTCTTAGTTGTGGCATGTGGACTTCTTAGTTGCAGCGTGCATGTGGGATCTAGTTCCCTGACCAGGTATCAAACCCCAGGCCCCCTGCATTGGGAGCATGGAGTCTTACCCATTGGACCACCAGGGCAGTCCCCAAAGTATTACTAATCTCATTAATTCAGTTAAGCTGACTAATGTAACATTTTCCTTACACTATTTAAAACCATGTATTATTTCAAGTCTTAGTCTAGTTTACTTGTTCTTAACCAGGGAAGGCCATCAGAATCCCATATGGAGCTTGAGGCAAAGACTAACACGGGCCTCATCTCTGAAGATTCTGATGCAACAGGTCTGGGATAGGACCCAGACTTCTGACGTTTTAAAAGCTCCGTAGCTAATTCTCAACTGCATTCACAGTTCAGAAACCAGTTAATTGAGTCGGTACTGAGATGATCTAGCTCTTCCCACCTTTCCCCAGTAACCCTTGCAGTCCTGCCATGGGGCGGTGTCTTGCTGGTGTCATAGGTGGAACTCGAAAGCAATTTTCTGTAGAGAGAAGCAGAGTCCTGAGTAGTTAGGGTTCTCACATTTAATCTATTTCTCAGGAATTACCTATTTTGTGAACTGCCCAGAGACTTTATTAGCATTTATATCGTTATTTACAGATAATGAATACATTCCAAGTTCCAACTAGAACGTTGACTTACAAACATAGTTTTAAAAAACTAGCCTTTCACTGAGAACGAGTATATTATGTAAACTGCATTTTCTAGTAGAGACATGCCCTGCTGATTTATTTTGTCAATGAGCCTCATCAGTCGTAGGATATTTCTTAAACTTATAAATGATTTTGTTATCAGAAAGAATGGCGGATGGCTATCTGATAAATCTGCTAAAAGCTATTCTTCATGTTTATACATGAGTCTCTTGGCCCAGTGCTCTGGTCTGTGGACAATTTGTGGGTGTACATGTGGGTGTGTAGTGTTTGATTTAATATCACTGTTGGTGTGAGTCTCTTGCTGGAAAAGTCAGGGTGATGGTCAGCCGTGGTACAGAGTATACTCTGCACAAACCAGTCATATTCCTGAGGACTGCCTCCCCACTGCCAGTCCCCAACCTAGATGCTTGTCCCAACACGGAGTTTTCAGTCTCCACCCCCGCCTGCCAGAGCACTGCAGTCTTTGGCCATTACTTCCCTATGAGGCTATAAGCTCCATGACTAGTCACCAGAGAGTTTTAAAGCATCGTGAAGTGTGACTGTTGATGACAAAAATTACCCAATGGTTGTATTAAACACAGCATTTTAAAGCTAGAATGGATTTCCAAAATCATCTAATCTATTCCCCACAACTTGCAGATGAGAAACTAAGACGAAGAGTGAAGAAGTGGTATGTCTGAGTCACGCAGCTATTAGTGGTGGAGTTTGGAGTAGAGTCTGTCTCTCCTGGACTGACTGAGAAGGCAGGATGCCAGGGTCTGATTAATGTTCAATAAATGAACTTTCCCTCCTTTGGGTTCAGGCCAGTGGTTTTCAAACGATGGAACCCGTTTCAAGGGGAATATTTTCAAAAAATTCCAATAAAAACTGCTGTGCTTGAAGAGGGATGGAAGGCTTCATGCCTCACGTTGGTCTCCAAGGAAGTGTTTTTTGGTTTTTTGGTTTTTTTGGCTGCGTTGGGTCTTTGTTGCTGTGCGACTTTCTCTAGTTGAGGCGAGCAGGGGCTACTCTTCGTTGCCGTGCGCGGGCTTCTCATTGCGGTGGCTTCTCTTATTGCGGAGCACGGGCTCTAGGCAGGCGGGCTTCAGTAGTTGTGGTGCACGGGCTCAGTAGTTGTGGCTCACGGGCTCTAGAGCTCAGGCTCAGTAGTTGTGGCGCATGGGCTTAGTTGCTCTGCGGCATGTGGGATCTTCCCGGACCAGGGCTCGAACCCGTGTCCCCTGCCTTGGCAGGCGGATTCTTAACCACTGCACCACCAGGGAAGTCCCTCCAAGGAGGTTTTGTGGAAGAATTCCTTATGACAGAAGGCAGTTTGAAAGCCACTGCCCTTCCCGAGCTGCTGCTTAGTAGCTGTTGTAGACTGCTAAGTGTAGAGACCACTGTACTCTGTCTCTGTCTAGTTTACTGGTGAGGAGCATTCACTGCCAGGGGACTCTTTCACAGCAAAGGAACAGAGCGGCAGCTTTCTCTGTGTGGTTGCTTTGGGTGTCCTGGTTTTACTTCTCTGTGACAAGACCTTGCAGCTCCCCCAGAATCTATAGTCAGTCTGAACCAGCCACTTCTGTCTCCCCAGACTCTTTCCTTGGAAGCCCCTGCCAGAATTAAGAACAAGTCTCCCTCCCCTGACTGGCCGCAGGAAGGAGAGGTCACCTTTGAGAATGCAGAGATGAGGTACCAAGAAAATCTCCCCCTGGTCTTGAAGAAAGTGTCCTTCACCATCAAACCTAAGGAGAAGATTGGCATCGTGGGACGGACGGGATCGGGTAAGGATGTCCTCTCTGGAGAAACATTTGAACCTACCAGAATCAAGTCTGGGGCCCATGATTTCCTGTTTATTGAATACCAGTCTCATCCCTTCATATCAGATTCCTGTTAGATGAGCAGTTAGTGTCTTGGTCTCTGAAACCACTTTTCTAGGCTTATTTTCAACCCTCTTTCATAACATTTAATGCTTTTTCTAATCATAAAAGTATACATTCTCAGTGCAGAACACTTGGAACGTATAGCAAAGTACAAAAAGGGGAAAGGTGCCCATAACTCCATTACCCAAAGATAATTACTGTTGACATTTTGGTGGATATCTTGTTAGGCTTTTTCTATCAACAAATGTGTTTACAAATATGAGGTCCTTTTATACACACTGTTTCATGGCCTGCTTTTAAAATTACCAAATATTTTCCATGTCAATTAATATTCTATGACATGATTTCTATGCAGCATGATATAAAAGTCTGTTTTATGGATGTACCATCATTTATATTAATCTTGCTTCAATTGAAGGGCATTGAGGTTGTCAATTTTTCACTATTATGAATAGCACTGCAGTGAACATCCTTATTTCTATGAAGTAAAAATATACAAAAAATTTAAGGTCTTTGTGATGTGTTGCCTGTATAGCCTCATATTTATCAGAAGCCAACATCATTCTAAGTAAGGAACCTATGTTCCTTTGAAGACAGAAATTATTTTCTTGATCTGACATCAGTTGCAGATAGAGACTAGGCCTTCATTTTAGGCATTTAATTTCACTCTCATTCTTAGAAATGTGTTACTGTATGCCCCTTAGATTTCTAGAGTCAAGACTTGAATAATGTGTTTCTTTCCCTCTTTCCTTCCTGAATAACATTTCGAGATTGAGTCTTGTCTTCTTTCACTAACCTGTTTACCCTTGTGTAAGAGGTCTCTCTGAGTCACTTCTCATTAGCTTTCTGAGTTCCATGCTTCCTTGGCATCAAAACTCTTTTAGCTTTTTTTTCCTTGCCATTAAAAAAAAGTCTTTTCTAGCCAATTTACTTTAAAGAAACTGCTAAGCAGAAAAGAAAAAGCTGCTTCCTCTTTGAAGGAATTATTTCATGTCAAAACAAGATACTGCCTCTAGGCTTGTGCATTGGAAAGAGAATGCCCAGCCAAGGAGGGTGAATGTCCCCACGGCTCTTACTTTGCTTTCTCCCTCAAATTCCCTCTGCTACATTGGCCCCCAGGGGTGCACTGCTCCCCTGAAAGCTCTGACTGACCTCCTTTCCTGTGATTTCCCTTTAACACAGGTAAGACAGACCGAAATTTTCACCAAGACTTTATTAAACCATGAGTAGTGACAGATGAGACATAAACAAAAATAAAATAATTATAAATAGCCCAACTTACAAAGTCTAAACTGTAATCCTGATAAGCTTCTTCTGAGACTATGTCACAGGCCCTGGCTCTCTGCTGTGGTTGTAACCACTGTGAGGACCTCATTGCCTTTTTTACCAACACGTTCCATCAGTACAAAGGTAGTCTAGTCTCAGATCTTTTGTTAAAGTGGAACAACTTAACCTGTTGATTTGAGCGCCATTCCTTCCTCAGCTTAAATCTTGAACCACTGCCACGGCACTGGGGAGGGCCTCCACCTCCTCCCTTCTACCCCTCCCAGGGGTATCCTCCAGTCCTGAAAAAGCCAGTTCCAGGAAGAGAGGCCTCATCAAGAACTGTCCTGCTACATGGACTCAGGTTTCCCAACTCGTTTCTGGTAGATGGACCTGAGGACTCCTGCCTTAGGGAGATGGATGTTCTGGGTTCCCACAGGTTGTTTGACAGGGATCAAATCTCAACAGCAGGACTGTGGCTGCAAACATTGGGGTGAGGCAGGTATTTGTGCCCTCACTGACCTCTGAATAGACAGTCACAAGGCTGCCATGAGAGGTCTTTCAGAACATGGAGCCAGAGGAGGGGAGGAGGGTCAAGAACTAGGAAAACTGCTCTAACAGACAAAAACCTGTGGTTCTACATCTAAACTGTGGGTCTGACTTGCAGAATGGTAGATAGACAGGACTATGTCAAACCTTTTTTTTTGGTGAGGTAGAACATTGAGCTTTTAAAATATTTATATCTTTTTGACAAAGTAGTTTCAGTTCTGAGGATCCGTTTCAAGGAAATCGTCTGAGATAGGAGCAGTTTGAGCACTGACCAGGTTGCCATAGCATTAGTATAGTAAGTTTTAAATAAACTACATGTGCAATGTTAGAGGACTTATTAAATAAGTAAGAGTACAGCCACATGATGGAATTTGTTGCAGCCACTAAAACTTTGTCTTGAAAAGGTAATAATATGATTGAGTGCTTGCTAGGTAATGTTAAGTGGAAAAAGCAGTTACAATATTACTTCTCTGGTATGATCTCAACTCTGAGGAAAAAACTAAAAGTAAATGTGTCCAAAAAAAAAAAAGCAGTACTGAGATTATGGGAGATTGATATTAAATCTGCTTGAATTACTTGTATCATTTTTTAAATGATGAGTTAATTAAGGGACTTCTCTGGTGGCGCAGTGGTTAAGAATCCACCTGCCGATGTAGTGGGACACGGGTTCGATCCCTGGTCCAGGAAGGTTCCACATGCTGTGGAGCAACTAGGCCCGCGTGCCACAGCTACTGAGCCCACGTTGGGGAGGGCCTCCACCTCCTCCCTTCTACCCCTCCCAGGGGTATCCTCCAGTCCTGAAAAAGCCAGTTCCAGGAAGAGAGGCCTCATCAAGAACTGTCCTGCTACATGGACTCAGGTTTCCCAACTCGTTTCTGGTAGATGGACCTGAGGACTCCTGCCTTAGGGAGATGGATGTTCTGGGTTCCCACAGGTTGTTTGACAGGGATCAAATCTCAACAGCAGGACTGTGGCTGCAAACATTGGGGTGAGGCAGGTATTTGTGCCCTCACTGACCTCTGAATAGACAGTCACAAGGCTGCCATGAGAGGTCTTTCAGAACATGGAGCCAGAGGAGGGGAGGAGGGTCAAGAACTAGGAAAACTGCTCTAACAGACAAAAACCTGTGGTTCTACATCTAAACTGTGGGTCTGACTTGCAGAATGGTAGATAGACAGGACTATGTCAAACCTTTTTTTTTGGTGAGGTAGAACATTGAGCTTTTAAAATATTTATATCTTTTTGACAAAGTAGTTTCAGTTCTGAGGATCCGTTTCAAGGAAATCGTCTGAGATAGGAGGAGTTTGAGCACTGACCAGGTTGCCATAGCATTAGTATAGTAAGTTTTAAATAAACTACATGTGCAATGTTAGAGGACTTATTAAATAAGTAAGAGTACAGCCACATGATGGAATTTGTTGCAGCCACTAAAACTTTGTCTTGAAAAGGTAATAATATGATTGAGTGCTTGCTAGGTAATGTTAAGTGGAAAAAGCAGTTACAATATTATTTCTCTGGTATGATCTCAACTCTGAGGAAAAAACTAAAAGTAAATGTGTCCAAAAAAAAAAAAGCAGTACTGAGATTATGGGAGATTGATATTAAATCTGCTTGAATTACTTGTATCATTTTTTAAATGATGAGTTAATTAAGGGACTTCTCTGGTGGCACAGTGGTTAAGAATCCACCTGCCGATGTAGTGGGACACGGGTTCGATCCCTGGTCCAGGAAGGTTCCACATGCTGTGGAGCAACTAGGCCCGCGGCCACAACTACTGAAGCCCACGTGCCACAACTACTGAAGCCCACGTGCCACAACTACTGAAGCCCATGTGCCCTAAAACCTGCATGCCACAACTACTGAGCCCGTGCGCCACAACTACTGAAGCCCACCCACTCTAGGGCCCATGTGCTGCAACTACTGAGCCCGCGTGCTGCAACTACTGAAGCCCATGCACCTAGAGCCCATGCTCCACAACAAGAGAAGCCACCGCAATGAGAAGCCCATGCACCGCAATGAAGAGTAGCCCCTGCTCGCCACAACTAGAGAAAGCCTGCATGCAGGAACGAAGACCCAATGTAGCCCCAAAAAAAGAGTCAATTAAGCAAAGCTGTTCTGCTTATCACTGTGATACTGAACTCACTATTTTAACCCCCAAACCTGCTTTTCTACCACATTTTCCTATTGTGGTAGAGAATCTATAGCCACTCATTTTCTGAAGCCCAAACCACCTTCCCTTGTGTGTTTAGCTGGGAACTTCTTCCATTTCCCAGCTGCCACAGCAATGCAAGGCCTTGTCTTGTTTCTCTCTCAACTAAGATAAGGGGACAGAAGAGAGAGAAGACAGCTTGTCCTCTGACTTGCCACTAGCTCCTTGCTGTCTGTTCTCACTTTGCCTGAGAAGCATTAACCCTGTGTACCTGTTCCTAAGGTGAAAAGGAGGCGTTTCTCCATTTTACTCTCATGAGAGTATAACGGTCCCTCCCACTCCTTCTCAGGCTGGAGCTGTGTGATGTAAATGTATATGCTTGGTAGCTCAGGAAAGTTAATTGTTTTTTGGGGGGTTTTTTTTGGCTGCGCCACACGGCATGTGGGATCTTAGTTCCCCATCCAGGGATCAAACCCGTGCCCCCTGCAGTGGAAGCGTGGATTCTTAACCACTGGACCGCCAGGGAAGTCCCAGGAAAGTTCATTGGTTTTTGTTTTTGTTTTTGTTTCTGGCTATCATTTTATACATTATCTGAGTTAATCAGTTGAAATAATGATTGAACAGAAATAGAAAAATAGATGAGGTTGCCCTGAGAATTAAACCAGTTTTGTCTTCACAGAATTTGCTAATTGAACAACTTTTCTGCCTGTCTTCTGACTCATCAGGGAAGTCCTCTCTGGGCATGGCCCTCTTCCGTCTGGTGGAGTTATCTGGAGGCTGCATCAAGATTGACGGAGTGAGAATCAGTGATATCGGCCTTGCTGACCTCCGGAGCAAACTCTCCATCATTCCCCAAGAGCCAGTGCTCTTCAGCGGCACTGTCAGGTGAGGAGCTCAGCACCCACATGTTTCGTGCCACATTTCAGGCCAGATGGGCATGTTAGAGCCCCCACCGGGGACTGAGATCTAGTGGCCTCTGATCTAGCGCTTTCCCATGACACCATGTGCTCCCCGTTGCAGAAGGGGCAGCTCCAGTGTGCGAGCCACCTCATTAGCTAAGTGGGGCCCAGAGGCCCTGCAGCGTGGCGGTAAGAAGTCAGAGAGATCTGGGCTCTGTGTCTTAGACAAGTTAACCACGCCTAAGCTTGTTTTCTTCTCCATGAAATGGGGATACTACTAAGCCCTGTTGTTTTGAAGATTGAATAAATTTGTGCAAATTTTATACAAGCACAGAGGCTGGCAAAGGGCGAGCATCCTATACATGGTAGCAGCCATCATCGTTCTCCCCATGCTGTACTCTCTTCTAGGTACACTCCAAGTCACAGTTCTCACGATGGTCTTCAGGCATTATTACTACTCACGTTTTTGCATCTTCCAGTATCTTGCCCCCGCCTTTTGTTCTTACTCTAGAATGATGCCTGTCTCTGAAATCTGCCAGATTGCCAAAGATAAAATAACTAAGAAGGATATATGTTTAACGCCATTATCTTTTCCTAGGCTTTATTCTACCTTTAGCCTGAAGCTTCTGCCTCCTAAAAACAATGTGTTTCCATAATTTGAGTCCATTTCTATTTAAGTTGACGCCTTCTAAATAAAAACAACTTTAACTATACAGTTGACCTAGATAGGACTCTTTTTTTAAATCACTCTAAAAGTGATATTGCCATTCCTTTTTTTTTTTTTTTTTTTTGCGGTACGCCAGCCTCTCACTGCTGTGGCCTCTCCCATTGCAGAGCACAGGCTCCAGACGCGCAGGCTCAGCGGCCATGGCTCACGGGCCTAGCTGCTCCGTGGCATGTGGGATCTTCCCGGACGGGGGCACAAACCCGCGTCCCCTGCATCGGCAGGCAGAGACTCTCAACCACTGCGCCACCAGGGAAGCCCGCCAATTCCCTTTTTAATTTTTAGCAGTTTCAAAAAAAAAAAAAAAGTACCAACTTAATTTCAAATAACCACAGGCAATGTTCAGACTTGTCTTTAAAACTAGGCCTCCACACCACCACCACCACCACCACCCCGCTTTCTTCAGAAGTGGCATTTGAACCCACTGATTCAAGGAGGTTCAATGGATAAACTGACTTCTAACCTGCATTCATGTGGGGTCAGTGCTCTTGGGTGTGTTTATTTGGCATTTCTCTAAAACACTAATGAATTTGGACAGCATAGACTGGATCTGTTGATGAGGATGTCATTCCCTTTGGGTACTGAGATAACAAGGTCAAACAAGCAACATTAAAGAGAATTATAATTTATTGAAGACTCAGGTCTAAAATTAAGAAATTTAAAGGTGTTGCCAAATCTGCTCTTCCTTCCCATAAATCTCTCTATTTTTAGATGCCACAGGAATGCCTTTGAGAATAAAATTAACCTTATAATTTTGGCTCAGGAAAAGGAACCATATTTTTCTTAATTTTTTAAATTATCATTTAGAAGAGAACTAGGATATATGACAAACCCACAGCCAACATCATTCTCAGTGGTGGTGAAAAACTGAAACCATTTCCTCTAAGATCAGGAACAAGACAAGGTTGCCCACTCTCACCACTGTTATTCAGCATAGTTTTGGAAGTTTTAGCCACAGCAATCAGAAAAGAAAAAAAATCAAAGGAATCCAAACTGGAAAAGAAGAAGAAAAACTGTCACTGTTTGCAGATGACATGATACTATACATAGAGAATTGTAAAGATGCTACCAGAAAACTACTAGAGCTAATCAATGAATTTGGTAAAGTAGCAGGATACAAAATTAATGCACAGAAATCTCTTCCATTCCTATACACGAATGATGGAAAATCTGAAAGAGAAATTAAGGAAACACTCCCATTTACCATTGCAACACAAAGAATAAAATACCTAGG
>NC_041214.2:76768776-76769062 GCF_002837175.3 Physeter macrocephalus | reverse complement strand
AAAGACCCCAAATAGCCAAAGCACTCTTGAGAAAGAAAAATGGAGCTGGAGGAATCAGGCTCCCTGACTTCAGACTGTACTACAAAGCTACAGTAATCAAAACAGTATGGTACTGGCACCAAAACAGAAATATAGATCAATGGAACAGGATAAAAAGCCCAGAGATAAACCCATGCACCTATGGTCACCTTATCTTTGGTAAAGGAGGCAAGAATATACAATGCAAGAAAGACAGCCTCTTCAATACGTGGTGGTGGGAAAACTGGACAGCTACATGTAAAAGAAT
>NC_041214.2:76727783-76767778 GCF_002837175.3 Physeter macrocephalus | reverse complement strand
GTGTTCATTGCAGCTGTATTTACAATAGCCAGGACATGGAAGCAACCTAGGTGTCCATTGACAGATGAATGGATAAAGAAGATGTGGCACATATATACAGTGGAATATTACTCAGCCATAAAAAGAAATGAAATTGAGTTATTTGTAGTGACGTAGATGGACCTAGTCTGTCATACAGAGTGAAGTAAGTCAGAAAGAGAAAAACAAATACCGTATGCTAACACATATATATGGAATCCAAAAAAAAAAAAAAAAGATTCTGATGAACCAAGGGGCAGGACAGGAATAAAGACATAGACGCAGAGAACGGACTTGAGGGCATGGGGACGGGGAAGGGTAAGCTGGGACAAAGTGAGAGAGTGGCATGGACATATATACAATCCCAAACATAAAATAGATAGCTAGTGGGAAGCAGCCGCATAGCACAGGCAGATCAGCTCGGTGCTTTGTGACCACCTAGAAGGGTGGGATAAGGAGGGTGGGAGGGAGACGCAAGAAGGAGGGGATATGGGGATATATGTATACGTATAGCTGATTCACTTTGTTATACAGCAGAAAGTAACACAACACTGTAATGCAATTATACTCCAATAAAGATGTAAAAAATAATAAATTTTAAAAAAAGAAGAGAACTAGGAAATAAGGCACGTTAAACGTTAGACTTCCCTTGAATATGCTGCCACCAAGAAGTATCAGTGTTCATTTCAAATTTTTACAGCACTTCATTTGGGTCTGTGACTCGGGCTTCTGGAATTAATGGTTAAGAATTGACCTGCTGGCTGCTGTTTGTAGAACACTGTGGAAGCACAGCCTTCGTGGGAGATGGGGCCATTTGTTATCAGCTCCAGAGATATGTTGCCACTTGATGGACAAGCTCAGTGGCTGGTGTGCTGTTGACTGAGTTTTTAGTAATTGAGCTCAGAGCACTGTTTGGTTAGGCGGCTGTGCAAACCTAGGAAATCATATAAGTTTCACTTTCTGCCTGCTGTAATTTTGACTTTTTAAGTCAGTAGTAGACACTGAGGACAAATTAAATACCAGACCTTCTATCTTCCCTTTATCCTCTCAGGTTTCTCATAGATTTAAAAGAATATCCAGCTTTTGGTGTTCTTTTGCTTTTGTTAGAAAATTAGAAGGCCTATAATGAGTTTCCCAAGGCAAAGGCAGGGTAGATCAGCTGCTTCCTCAGCTACCTCCTGGAGACTCTGAATTTGAAAACTGTATCTCCACTGCCTTTAACCAGCATTGGGGGGTGCGTACCTCTCCTGGAGATAGCAACATGCAGTTAAAACATATCAGGAGCTCTTAGAGGGAAATCAAGGTAAAACCAAAATCAAACAAACAGAACTCAGAGAATTTTGCAAGTTAAACATTTCTGAATTGTTCTACATACAAATATAAATAAATCATAGACCAGATCATTTAGGGGCACACTTGGACCTAGATTAGCCAGAATCTCAGTCCATTCCAATAGCTCATCCAGCCCTCCCTCATCGAACTGTCTGGGTTTGAATTGTAGGGCCTGTGTTTCTGTGGCCAGTGCCTTTCCTCTGCCTTTTGCCCTGATGGTTGGCTCCAGGAAGAGAGGTCCCTTCTCATCCAGCCCTAAACACTTTTGTTGACCTTCCCTCTTTTGTGGTCCTGGCAGTACTTTTCTTTCCCCAGAGGACCTGTGCTTCCTGGTCTCAGGAAGCCTGTCTCTTTGCCTCTGCGCTAACCAGCTCCTGCTCAAATGCTTTCCATCCTTGTGGACTGTCTGCAGCCTGCCTTGGCTGGTGGTTAATCTGCCCCTTAGTGAGACTCGTTGTCCTCAGCTGTGACTCTAGTGTGTCTCTGAGTCTCAGTCTCCTTTTGGGGGGTGAGCACTTCTCATCACCTGGAGCATCTCTGCCTGGCATCCCTTCGTTAGCAAGAGGCAGTGTTCTCAGTTCTTCCTATTCAGATGCTCTCTCTCCTTTTCCAACTGCCCATTAATTTTTTTTTCTTCTGCTTTTGAGGAATATTTCAAGCTCTCAACTCAAAATCACAACAAAAACAACTAAGCCCACAAGTGACCCACTCTGGTTCATTCTGGGCCCAGACACCTTCAAGCGGAAGCACCTAGTGCTCTAGAGGGAGTGGAAGTTGCTCCAAATTTGAAGCAGAATCTTAGAATCTCAAGGTCTTTCATTTGTCTTTGAATTATTCTGTCGTTTAAGGGACCCCCTTTTACTTTTTTTGACATCTTAGTCCCTGTGGAACTGGGGAATCCCCCAAAGCTTCTAATCTCCATGTCAGAAAGTAATGCTAAGTCTAGGATCACTATATGAAGAACACTAGATGTTATCTAACTTTTGTTGAAGTCCTTCTGGCTGGGGGTATATGGGAAATCTCTGTACCTTCTTCTCAATTTTGCTGTGAACCTAAAATTGCTCTAAAAAAATTGCCTTAAAAAAAAAAAGAAAGAAAAAGGTCCTTTGGTGCCAGATACTGCTGCTCTAAAGAACAACAACAATAATAGTAGTATCTAAGCATATTGAGGACTTATTATGCGGTGAATTGTCCTAGGCATTTAAATTGTATTAATTCATCAAATACTCAAAACTCAAATGAGGCAAGTACTATTATTATGCCTATTTTATAGATGAAGAAGCTACAACCCAGAGTGGTTAAATAATTTGCCCAAAGATAAGAACCTGGGCTGTCTGGCTGAGAACCTGGGCTCTCCCTCACTCCGCTCACTGTATTGTCTCTGAAGTTATCACCACAGCCCCCTTAATCACTACCTTGAGAGGTAATCTCTTTCTCCAAAAACTAGCGTTGCGCCTGCTTCCGCAGGGGTCTTGACCATTAGTTACCTTTCTTTTGCCGACATCTTCAAAATCTCATCTGCTTTCAGATTTGCATAGCCTCTGTCCCCCTTCTTGAAAAAAAATTTTCACACAACCTCTGCTGTTCTCTTTAGTCTTTTTCATGTACTCTACCCTTAACTAAAAGCCAACCCTTGTTTCTGAATAACTATTTTGAGTTTTCCTTTAGCTTCCTGAGAGACGAATGTCTGAGGGTCCCATAGTCTCCTGTCCTGAGGCTGCAGGGAGGCACCCACCACCGACAGAGGATGATGTGGCTCAGCATGGTGTCTTCTGTGTGCCCGGAGGGGATTGCTGTATCCTCAAACACCCCGGGAGATACTCTTGACCTTATTCAGTAGTAGTCAATAGGTAAACTTAGAATATTGCTAAAAATAACACATAAAGAACCAAAGATGAAAATGCACTTTGAGCAACATAGGACTCCAGGAGTTCTGACTGTTAAAAATAAGTGCCTTGGTGGCGCAGTGGTTGAGAGTCCGCCTGCCAATGCAGGGGACACGGGTTCGTGCCCCGGTCCGGGAAGATCCCACGTGCCGCGGAGGGGCTGGGCCTGTGAGCCATGGCCGCTGAGCCTGCGCGTCCGGAGCCTGTGCTCCGTAACGGGAGAGGCCACAACAGTGAGAGGCCC
Source organism: Physeter macrocephalus (assembly GCF_002837175.3). Lineage (NCBI taxonomy): Eukaryota > Metazoa > Chordata > Mammalia > Artiodactyla > Physeteridae > Physeter > Physeter macrocephalus. The sequence goes on along the minus strand of NC_041214.2, from coordinate 76,764,298 downwards.
GCGTACCACCAAAAAAAAAACAAAAAAAAAAACAAAAAAAAAAAAGAAAGAAAAATAAGAGCTCTGAGCGTTATGGTTCAAAAGTAAGACGCCTGTTGTGACCCCTAAGGTCAGGAATTCTGCTGTAAAATATGAGAAAGTCCATATTAGACACAAAAGGAGAGAGAATATTTTATTGTGAAAACTTGCTTTGCCATCTAGATAAATGTCACTCAGAGGCTTGTGCTAATCTTGTTTTGCCGGGGAGGTGGATTGTGCTAATCTTACCCCATGGGAATTCCCACCAGTCTGTGTTGAACCAAACAAAAAAGTGATTAACCTTTTATCCCTCAGACTTGGGATGGAGAACACAGGTTTCACCCTGATCTGTTGGTGTATCAGTGTACAAGGCAGCTGGAGAGAGAGCCGTAGACACGGATCTCATCAACCCCTAGGCAAAAGCTCAGGCAGACTCCAGAGTGTCAGAGGGACAAGGAAGATCAGGTGCTTTCAGCATCTCTTTTTGATTAGAAGCACGTGAGCTTCTCCTTAGACTAAGGCCCATGCTCTGCCATTTCAGTTTTAGACCATCATTCTTTAAGTGAGAGGGCTCTTCCTAGATGGCATGCCTGCAGAGAATGTCTTCCCCATCTAGATCGTTCACGGCTAGGACTTTATCAGAACTATTTCGGATCCTGGTATTCAGGATCCTAGGATTACTGTGTCCACTTGAAAAATGCATCAAATATGAGTCAAAACCACCAAGCAGTGCAACCAGGCATCTAAAGTGACCATGTCCCCTGTCAGTTTAACAGCTACCAGCTATCGAGTGTCTGCCGTGTTCCAAGCACTGTATCTACACAGCTCTAATGTTCACAGCAACCTACCAGGTCGTGTCACTATCTCCCCATTGTATAGTTGAGGAGACTGAGGACTAACTTGTCCAAGGTCACGCAGATGGTAAGAGGCAGAGCAGGGGTTGAACCCAGTCCGCCCGGATCCTATTGCGTGCACACACCCGCCCTTCACCATGCTGCTTTCTGCCTCTGTTATTACTGAAAATACTTAAGTTGTGACATACTAATGTCTGTTATCAGGAACTCAAATAAGCATGGGAGGAATAAGCTCTTCTTTCTTACAAAAAATATTAGACAGTATACATGGGCTACAACAGTGAAAAAGATCCAGACAAGGATTCTAATCCAATGGAGGAGAGAGACAAGTGAACAAAGTGATGAGTGCCATTATAGGGGTGAGCAGGGGGTACCCCCAGTCCAAGCTTGAAGGGTAAGGAGACGCTTCCTGAAGACCCCATCTAAGTTGAGAGCTGAAGGACAAGAATGAATCACAGCCAAGGAATAAGAACAATGATGATAATAACACAGTAATCGTAGCTCTCACATACACGCTGCCAGTCCTGCCACAGGTACTGCTGTAAGTGCTTTATACATGTGAAATGTAGTCCCCGAAACAACCTTTTTGAGAAGGTGCTCTTTTATCCCAGTCTTACAGTTGAGGGGACTGAAGCATAGAGTAGTTAGGCTAACTTGGCCAAGGTCACACAGCTGTCATTGATAGAAGCTGTGAAGGAGTCAGGCAGTCTGGCTCCAGAGCCCTTGTTTTACCAGTGCCTCTCAAGTAAAAAGGTGGGGAGAGGTCGCATGTTCTAAGTGGGGGGAAGCACACGTGCAAAGAGGCACCACAGAGCAGGGCTGGTTAGAGAGTTGCCCAGGAGTCCAGAGATGGCGTGTGCCTGCCCGCGTTCTCCTCTCAGGCAGAATTCTGCGATAATGACCTGCTTGCATATGCACGCCTGGGATCAGTCTCCCCAGACACAGAGACGAGCGTGGATCAGAGCTAAGGTTCTCCCAAAGATTTTTCTATTTCCCGTATGCCAACCATAATTTATGAGCAGAGCAAATTATACTTAATACCTTTCAGATTACTAGACCCACAAATGCGACGTTTAGATCGAGACAAGACACCCCAAATTAATGCAAAAGCCCACTTTCCACCCAATATCTGTTTCATCACCACCTGTTCACCCTCATCCTCCATGACAAAGAGCTTTTTCTCCTGTCTTTAACACTTCCAGAAATACCTAGACCTGTTCTTTTGGTATCAATCTTGATGTGCTTGAGGTGGATACTGTTAGTACAGTAAGCAAGAGTAGTCCCCTAACTAGTTTTCCGTGCCAATAAAATCCTTCCTCTTGAACCCATTATGCTCAGCTTTCTCCTCTGCCTTCCTGCTGGATTGGCTCCTTTCCTGGTCAACTAGCTGTTGAGACCCCTGCTCAGTGACAGGGCTCTCACCCTGGTGCAGCAAGAAGAAAGAGGGCATTTTTCTAAGTTTATACATACAAGAGAGATATTTTAACATGTATATGCATAGAAAAAATCTAGAAGGATCTATGCCAAAGTGCTAACAATGTTTGTTTCTGAGGGTCTGATAAGAAGTCACTAAACATACATTAGTTTTTGTTTTGTCTTTGTATGTCTATATCTCCTAATTTTTCTATAACTTGTATCATTTACATAATAAAAATAATAAAGTTTTGTAAAGAAGAAAGGGAGGCTCATTCCTGCGACAGGCAGGCAGCAGCGCTCCCATCTCAGCCTCCCCCTGTGGCTGGATGGGGTTTGAGCCCCAATGTCTAAACCTTTACCACAGTCAGCCTTTGCAGCATGGTCACGTACATGTTGGATCCCTGAGAATTCCTGTTATGTTTCTCACTAGGTCAAATTTGGATCCCTTCAACCAGTACACTGAAGACCAGATCTGGGACGCCCTAGAAAGGACACATATGAAAGAATGTGTAAGTAAAGAACTGACGGAGAGCTTTGCTGGCATTTCAGGGCTGGAAACACAGTGATGCTGTGGTCACTCTCCAGCCTGCTCTGGCTGCCGCTGTCCAGCCCAGCCTTTCCCTCCACCTCCAGGGTGTCTGTGGAGGAGCACTTTAGAGCAGGGCTTCCCAGGCATTTCAGAAAGGGCATAAAAGTTGTTATCTCCCGACCCTCACCTCCCCGCTTAGCCCCCTCCCATGGTCATATTGCCCTTTTTACTATCCATTAATTGAGAAGATATTAATGACAACCACTCAGAATTCAGTGATGCTTTAAAATCAAGTTCTATTCTTATTAATTATAACAGTACAACATCTTTTTGAAGCATCTATATATGTGTAAGAGATATATCACTTATGGATAAAGTGTGTGTATGGATTCACAGACCTCTTAGGGTAACTCAGCAGGCCCCGTCCAGGGGCCACAATCTACAGATACCCCTGGCCTGGAGTAGGGTCTCTTGTGTTCCTGCACACAAGCCCAGGATCTCTTCCGCTAATTCAACTAGATCCACTCTGCCTTCATCACCTTTATATTGGGCTTCCTCAAACAAATTCACTCGAAGAATAGATTCTATAGCTTATGGAAAGAAAGGTTTGACAGCCATGGGCCTACAGCTTTGGACTTCAGAAAGAGAGCAATTTCGTTTACCCCATTTCTCATTGCGTGACCATATTTTCAGAACCAAAAATGACAGGCTTTGGGGACGAAAATATTGGCTTTTCTGGGACGTTTTGATGATATGAGACTAATAGACAAGTTTAGCTGAAATATGGAATGGCCTAGAAAATGTGGTCCTACTACGTGATCATCACACCTGTGCCTTCTTTCTAGGTGAGCTAGGTTCTGGGCTAATAATTCTTTCATCTGTTTCAGAATAATTTATTTTTGCCACTGGATTTTTAACAAAATTTAGTTTTTTTTTTTTCTACTTTCAATTTTTACTTTTTTTTTTTTACCCTTCTAATCTCTACTTCCTTTCTCCCTAGATTGCTCAGCTACCTCTGAAACTTGAATCTGAAGTGATGGAGAATGGGGATAACTTCTCGGTGGGGGAACGGCAGCTCTTGTGCATAGCTAGAGCATTGCTCCGTCACTGTAAGGTAAGGCAGTTTGGTGGGTGACAGGGAAGGGGGGATCAGCAGAGAAGCGCAGGAAGATGGAAGAACAGCTTTTGCCTGTGGCATGAGGTCCAAAGGCATTCCTGGCTCCAAGCCCAGTGGCACTTCTTAAGAGTACGCCCAGAGATGTTTCTAAATTAACCTTGACACGATTTGGGTATATGGATATTTTGTTTGCTTGTTTGTTTTTATTTTTAACTTCCCTGAGCCTTCAGTTTCCAAGAGCAACTTGTTTCTAGCCACCGAGTAGTTGTAGTACTGGAAACCATGGATTTAAAAAATTTTTAAACTGCAAGACATATCCAGGTCATCAAATCCAGTCCCCTCATTTTAAAACTGGAAAAGGGAGGTCCAGAAAATTACTGTACGTGTTTAGAGTTACAGAGCAAGTGGGGCGAGTCTTTTGTTAGATCAGTATTTCACATATATCCTTTCATTCATGGAAATCAAGGCAAACATAGGGGTTTGAAGTTATATCAGTTCTAAGCAAAACAGTATTTTTACATGCGTGTAGCTATTTAGAAAAAACAATATATGGTATAAAATTCAAATCATAAAATACATTTTAGTGAAACCTAGATTAACCAGAATGCTTAAGGAATTGGTCGGATCCCTCTTTTTCTTCTCTTCCCCGGCAGATTTTAATTCTAGATGAAGCCACAGCTGCCATGGACACGGAGACAGACTTGCTGATCCAAGAGACCATCCGAGAAGCATTTGCCGACTGTACCATGCTGACGATTGCCCATCGCCTACATACGGTCCTGGGCTCTGATAGGATTATGGTGCTGGCCCAGGGGCAGGTACTGAGCCCCCAAGGGACCTTGGCTTGGCACGTGGCCTTGTCTGGGAGGAAAACTGGCCCCTGGCAGGACTGGGCAGATGGCCCTCTTAGAGTAGTTCTGAGCATTCAGATAAGCAGCCATAATGACTGTAGGCGGTATGCAGCCCTCCTAGTCAAGAGATTGAGCTGGGAGCACTCTTATAGGGTTCTCATTATGCTTTACTACCTGTTCTTTTGTTGCTTGTAAACAGTAACATTTTGACTTAGGTCAGAGAGCACGTGTACTTAGTAATTCACTCACATGCACAAGAATTTCCCAAAGCTATTGAGGCCAGCCACCATATGTCGCTTTTTTAGTTTGTTTGTTTGTTTGTTTGTTTGTTTTTGGCTGCATTGCATCTTTGTTGCTGCGTACGGGCTTTCTCTAATTGCGTTGAGTGGGGGCTACTCTTCGCTGCAGTGCACAGGCTTCTCGTTGCGGTGGCTTTTCTTGTTGCGGAGCACGGGCTCTAGGCGTGTGGGCTTCAGTAGTTATGGCACGTGGGCTTCAGTAGTTGTGGCTCGCGGGCTCTAGAGCACAGGCTCAGCAGTTGTGGCTCATGGGCTTCGTTGCTCTGCGGCATATGGGATCTTCCCGGACCAGGGCTCGAACCCGTGTCCCCTGAATTGGCAGGCGGATTCTTAACCTCTGCACCACCAGGGAAGTCCCTGTATGTCTGCTTTTTACAGTCATGTAGTGGTGCCAAACTTCTTGCTGGTCCCAGCTTTCCCACAATCCGTCCCCCCAGCCTTCTTCGTTTCCTGCTATTTCCTTGCAGTGCTGTTGGCTATAAACAATCTTGAATCCTCTAAGCTTTTTCACCTCTGTGTCTTACTCATACAGTTCCATCTACCTAAAATGCCCTTTCCTCTTGTTCCCTCTCCCATATGGATCTGCTTATAATCTACCTGTCCCTCAATAGAGCCAGTGTCTACCTTTCCCCTTATGGTGCGGGATGTCTGCTCTAGCACCCAACGTCATACCCTCACACAGCCAGTCCTAAGGAAGAACATTTTGTCCTTATGCCTGTCTCTTGGGCAGGACAACCTTTCCTAGAAACACCCTAGGAGATGTCCCCTTCCTCTCCTTGGCCAAAGCTGTGTTCCATGCCTTTGCCCTTCAGCAGGGGAGGCTGGGAGAGTATGGGTCCTCTCTCATGGGAGGCAGGTTCTGCCAGCATATCATTCGTTTTCTACTGAAATATGATTTCCAGTGGCCGCCTAGAAGTCCATCACAGGAATGGATAATTGTCTGAGTTGATTATACTGACTTTATACTCACTTCCCTTTTTTCTCCCTGCCAGCTAGGCATCCTGAGCTGTTCCTTTTCTATCCATAGGTTCAGATCAGCTTGCACAAGATGACATTTCCCTGGTATGACTTTGACTTGAGCTGCAATTTTTACCCCTGCAGCTTATAGGACCTTGTTGATTGATTCCTTCATACCCAAGGCTGAAAGAATTGAGATTTATGTGAAGGAGGTCTGGAGGTTATTCTCTCTAACCTTTCTCTTAACTAAGCCCTGGTTAGTTGAAAAAAGGACCCATTTGGGCATGACAGGGCTAGTTGAATAGCCACCTTGATTCCATCCTCAGGGGGCTTTGGGCTTTGCCCCCCTTCCTGAGCAGTGGATCCTCTAAATCACCCCACGTGTCTCCAAGTCACATTCTGATACCATCTCCTTCCTTTACAGGTGGTGGAGTTCGACACCCCATCGGTCCTTCTTTCCAATGACAGCTCCCGGTTCTATGCCATGTTTGCTGCTGCAGAGAACAAGATCGCCGTCAAGGGCTAACTCCTCCTGCTGCCGCCCAAGTCTCTTTTCTTTGGAGCATTGCCATTCCCTGCCTGGGGCGGGCCCCTCATCGTGTCCTCCTGCCGAAACCTTGCCTTTCCCGATTTTATCTTTAGCACAGCAATTCAGGATTGGCTTGTGTGTTTCACTTTTAGGGAGAGTCATATTTTGATTATTGTATTTATTCCATATTCATGTAAACAAAATTTAGTTTTTGTTCCTAATTGCACTCTAAAAGGTTCAGGGAACCGTTATTATATATGTATCGGAGGCCTATAATGAAGCTTTATACGTGTAGCTATATCTATATATAATTCTGTACATAGCCTATATTTCCAGTGAAAATGTAAGCCGTTTATTTTATATTAAAATAAGCACTGTGCTAAGAACAGTGCAGATTCCTTTCTATCATTTTTGTACAGTTTGCTGCACTAGAATCTGGTTTCACTATTAGACTATAGGAAGGGTAGCATATGTTCTTCCCCCAGCTGGTTGTTTCATGGTGCCGGGTTTTCTGGGTGTCCCAAAGGAAGGCGTATGGCAATAGCGGGCCCTCCAGTGGCCCCCCTGTCGCCTCCCCAGCAGCCACTCCAGGGCGGGGTGGAGTGGGGGCCACTGGAGGCCACGCAGAGCACCGTGAATTCTCAGGGCTCCTGCTTTCTGTCCTGTTGTCACTTCACTGTTTCTGTCGGGAGAGCAGTGGGGCAAAGTCCCAGACCCCTCTTCGCTCCCTCCGTCGGAAATGAGAATCGCCGAGACGTTCCTCGGTGAGGGGGGAGTGTCCTTCCTGCTTTCCTCCTTTTCGCTGCTGTTTCTCAACAAGCATTGAGTCTGTTCCAAGTGTCCCACTGCCTCAGGTTCCTAACGCTGGCCACTGCACAGAGCTCTCCGGCTCCTCAGCCCGTCGGTTCCGAACCCTGGAGCCCACTGCTGCTTTTCCCGGTGGTACTTCTTAATTTGCCTTCATTTGCCCCATGAGCCCACAGTTCAGTGACAGGGTTCAGGATTTTGTGGGTCTGTTCCCCTTTCTCCCTGTGGTCGCCGCAGAGTCTCTTCCTCTCTCCAAAGTCTGCGACTTTAAGCAGCTCTTGCTCATCGGTGTCTCACACTGGTGTAGAAGTTTTTTGTACTGTAAAGAGACCTACCTCAGGTTCTGAGTGCCGTGTGGTTCGGTGTGTTCCCGCAAACCCCGTTTGTGCTCTGGGGCCAGTAGCTCAGGTGGGCGTGGTCGCTGCTGTCATCCGTCCAATGGTCAGCGTTGCATGTCGTGACCAACTAGACATTCTGTCGCCTTAGCATGTTTACTGAACACCTTGTGGAGGCAAAAATCTGAAAAAGTGAATAAAATTATTTTGGATTTTCTAAAACTCTTGGTGTATAAAATAATTCTCTGGGAGGGGAACAAGCTGTCTTTGAATGGCTTCGGAGTCCCGGAGCCTCGGATCTGAATATCCACATGTGGAGTGACAGATGGGAGGGACCAGTAGCAGAGCTGGTTGGTTGCAAGGGGCGTGGAGCCCCGCTTGCCTGGAATCACTGCGGCGGGCCTTAGTCCCTCCAGCCTGTGTTCCTGGGCATGGTCATCAAATCAAGCTGCTGTGCTGCTAATAAGAGGGTGGGGAGTGGCAAGGGTTGTGGTAAGATGGATGGTTGTGGTGAAATACATTTTAAATGAAGTTTGTTGAGGGTTCTCAGCAATTCAAACAATATAATGGCCCTTTCAGCCAATTCATTCAGATTAACTCATTGAGAATTAAGTGCCCATTCGAAAGGGTACTCATTCTAGAGTTTCTCAATATCTCATGTTGAATGCGGCCAAGAAAGCGGCATTAAACTATTTGGTATTGGTTCTGCTGAGTCGTCAGAAATCGTATCTTAAACCAAGCCCTTTTTGTAAACCGGTGTCTTGAAAATTCAGGGGTTTGGCTGTTAAGTTAAAAATGCAGGGCTTCCCTGGTGGCGCAGTGGTTAAGAATGCACCTGCCAGTGCAGGGGACACGGGTTCGAGCCCTGGTCCTGGAAGATCCCACATGCCACGGAGCAACTAAGCCCATGTGCCACAACTACTGAGCCTGCGCTCTAGAGCCCACAAGCCACAACTACTGAAGCCCACGTGCCTAGAGCCCATGCTCCGCAACAAGAGAAGCCACCCCAGTGAGAAGCCCGCACACCGCAACGAAGAGTAACCCCCGCTCTCCGCAACTAGACCGCGTGCAGTAATGAAGACCCAACGCAGCCAAAAAAAAAAAAAAAAAAAAAAAAAAAAAATTCAGTTCCTCAGTTGTCACATTTCAAGTGCTCTTGTAGCCACATGTGGCCTGTGGCTACTGTACTGGACAGCGCAGACGTAGAACATTCCCATCATTGTGGAAAGTTCTGTTGGACGGCACCAACGTAAGCAACCACTTTTTTGGATGCACTGGATTTACCCTCCAAGAAGGGTAACAAAAATATCCTATAACAGTGCTTATATGTGGAATCTAGAAAGATGGTAGAGATGAACTTATTTGCAAAGCAGAAATAGAGACACAGATGTAGAGAACAAACTTACGGATACCAAGGGGGGAAGGAGGGAGTGGGATTACTTGGGAGATTGGGATTGACATATATACACTACTATGTATAAAATAGATAACTAATGAGAACCTACTGTATAGCACAGGGAACTCTACTCAATGCTCTGTGGTGACCTAAATGGGAAGAAAATCTAAAAAAGAGTGGATATAAGCACACGTATGAATGATTCACTTTGCTGTACAGCAAGAAATTAACCCAACAGTCTAAAGCAATTATACTCCAATAAAAATTAAAAAAAGAAGAGTAACATGATTGTCCTAGTCAAGCTCACTGCTGCACGTGACACTAACTTCCCCTCCTTCAGTTTTGTTCTTTCATCTTTTGGGTCTCCCCCCCACCCCTGTAACCTGCTTTGTCCCCTTAAAAGGAGGCATCTCCCTGCCTTTTGCCCTCTTCCTTTGCTCTCCTTGCCTGGATTCTTTCACTCCCACCAACACAAGCCTTCAACTGTGGGCTTGACCTCTCTCTTTAGTACCAATCTCCGCTGCCTGCTGGGCACATCTCCCAGGCCCCTCAAACAGCTTCTTGCAAATCAGTGCTCCCCTTCTTAATTAATAGCCCCTCTGACTTCCTTAAGTCTTTCAGGCTAGAAGCCTTGAGTTATTTCAGCTCTCCTGCCCCTTCCCAGTAAATTTAGCCACTTCCAGGTCCTATGCATCACCAGAATATGGTGGTGCTGTGCCAGCCCTGCACAAAGCCCTTTTGTGGCCTAGCAGCTCACACTTCCTGCCTCTTGGAAGCCAACCACCATGTCAGCAGTGCAGCTATCTGGAGACCAGCATACCGTGAGATTTACAAAGCACATGGAGGGTTCCTGGAGGATGAGAGTGTATTGAGATGGAGTGAGGCCAGGGAATACCGAGACCTCAGACATGTGAGTGAAGAAGCCATTTTGGAAGTGAAACCTCCAGCCCCAGACATCCCAGCTGCTGCCACATAAATCAGAGATGAACTGGCCAGCCAGATCTGTCCCCAAATTTCTGAGCAAAATAAAATGTTTTTAAGCCATTACATTTTGGGGTAGTTTCACAACACTACTGAGGCACCCATCACCCAAAAATAGCCAATGTTACCTTGTTGTATTCTTTTCTTTTTTTTTAACAGGTTTTTTGTTTGTTTTTGGCTGCACCACGCAGTATGCGGGTTCCTAGTTCCCCAACCAGGGATCGAACCCTCGCCCCCTGCGGTGGAAGCATGGAGTCTCAACCATTGGCCCGCCAGGGAAGTCCCTGGTTGTATTCTTTCTTTCTTTTTTTTTTTTTTAACGTTTTTATTGGAGTATAATTGCTTTACAATGGTATGCACCCTCCCTATCCCACCCCTCTAGGTGGTCACAAACCACCTAGCTGATCTCCCTGTGCTATGCGGCTGCATCCCACTAGCTATCTATTTTACATTTGGTAGTATATATATGTCCATGCCACTCTCTCACTTTGTCCCAGCTTACCCTTCCCCCTCCCCGTGTCCTCAAGTCCATTCTCTAGTAGGTCTGCGTCTTTATTCCCGTCTAGCCCCTAGGTTCTTCATGCCTGGTTGTATTCTTTATAGCTTTTTCTAAACATGTATTTTTTTCTTTTTTAAAAAATTATCAAAAATACTATGTATGCATTTTTGTTAGAAATCCAAATAGCACTTAAACATAAAAAATGTAGAGAGTAGAAATGCATCTTAATCATTCCCTACAAAAAAGGCAACCACTGTTAATCATTTGACCTATATTTTTCCAGGCATTTTTTTTAAAACACATAACAGCATTATTCATTTAAAATATAATTCAGGGACTTCCCTGGCGGTCCAGTAGTTAGGGCTTGGCACTTTCACTGCCATGGCCCCAGGTTCAGTCCCTAGCCGAGGAACTAAGATCCCACAAGCCTCACGGCACGGCCAAAATAAAATAAAAGTCATTAAAAGTAAAATTAGGATAACTTACATATACAACTTGTATGATCTCAACTAATATATTACGAACATTTTCTCAAGTCAAATATTCTTCAGAAACATGATTTTAATAGTTTTATAGCATTTTCTTGTAGAGATTCACTTATTTGTTTTATTCAAAAAGTATTTATTGAGCATCTAGTATAAGGCAGACACTGTTCTAAGAACTGACAGTATAGTAGTGAATAAAACAGAGAACATCCTTGCCCTCATGGAGTTTACATCCTATTGGGAGAACAGGCAGTCAGTAAGATATATGGAATATTAGATAATGATAAGGACCAGGAACAAAAATAAATAAAGCAGGGAAGGGCACCAGAGGATAAAATTATAGAGAGGCTGTCCAGTCTCACTGAGAAGATGACTTTGATGTGCTTTTTACATGAACAATCCAATTTTTTTTTATTTGGTTGCACTGGGTTTTAGTTGTGGTAGGCAGGCTCCTTAGTTGAGGTTCATGGGCTCCTTAGTTGCAGCATGCAGGCTCCTTAGTTGTGGCATGCAAACTCTTAGTTGCAGCATGCACGTGGGATCTAGTTCCCTGACCAGGGATCGAACCTGGGCCCCCTGCGTTGGGAACATGGAATCTTATCCACTGCGCCACCAGGAAAGTCTCTAAACAATCCAATTTTGATGGATATTTAGGTTGTTTCAGTTTTCAGTTTTCCATGTTGTCTAAATTTGATTTTTAAAATATTTATTTATTTATTTTTGGCTGCGTTGGGTCTTCCTTGCTGCACGTGGACTTTCTCTAGTTGTGTTGAGTGGGGCTACTGTTCGTTGCGGTGTGGGGGCTTCTCATCGTAGTGGCTTCTCTTGTTGTAGAGCATGGGCTCTAGGTGCGCGGGCTTCAGACGCACACGGGCTCAGTAGTTGTGTCATGGGCTCTAGGTGCGTGGGCTTCAGTAGTTGTGGTGCACGGGCTTAGTTGCTCCGTGGTATGTGAGATCTTCCCGGACCAGGGCTTGAATCCGTGTCCCCTGCAATGGCAGGCAGATTCTTAACCACTGCGCCACCAGGGAAGTCCCTAAATTTGATTTTTAAAGGCAATTTCCACATCACCATTCTGTCCTCTCACAGCTTATAATTCCCTGAGTCCAAGTAGATAGTCAGAGTGTGCTAACTGCTGTAACAAGCCAAGCTTTCAGCAGCTTATCACAATGACCCCACCCCTGTCACAGAGCAGTGTGGTGCTGGGATGGGGGGAGTGAGAGTCACTCGTGAACCCAGGCTTTCTCCTTCTGGTCATTCTGCCAACCTCTAGGCTTGAAGTCCTCAGCCAGATCCTCTGTGTGGGCTAGTAAACCAGGGAAGAAAGAGCATGCAATGTTGAACAGGAAGTTTTTGTGGGCCAGACCTAAAGATAGTATATATTACTTCCACTCAAATTCCACTGGCTAGAGCTCACTTCTGTAGCTGCACCTAGCTGCAAGGGAGGCTGGGCAATGTCTAGCTGTGTGCCCAGGAGGCAAAAACTGCTTTGAGGACAAAACAGCTTTGGTGAACATCTAGCCACCTCTGCTGCAGGGAATTAGTGACCCATTGGAGCCTGTTTACAGGTATAGAAACAAAATACTAGTCTCATAAAATCCTCATGTCTATTTCATAATAGGTATTGATTTATTGTATTTTAATTAAGGTTTTAAACCTAATAAGCTTTATAACATATCAGTGTTGTCACCTTCAACAAGGGAAGAGAGTACTCATATCTGAGCACCTGTGTGCCAAGCACTGTAGAGGTGCCTGCAATATGACCTTATTTAATTTCCTCAATTATTGTACAAGGTAGGTGTTATTAAACACATTTTGCTGATGAAGAAACAGGTCCATGAAGATTAAGTTCTCTCGGGTCACACATCCAGTACGTGGTAAATTACATAGAAATCAAACCCAGACAGTTTGATTCTAGACTTCTTGTGGTTCTCTTGCATCTCATGACCTCAGCCTCAGCTGCTTCAGGAATAAATGCACGTGCTGGACCAGATGGGCTCTAAGATTTCTTCCAGCTCCAGTTCTGATTAAGGTGTATCAACAAATATGTCCTGAAAAACCTGGGTCCTGGTAACCTCGTTTGAAGCATAGCTCCAGAACTGTGTCCATCCCTCCTAGCTCCCACGAGGGAGATGGTGTGTATTTGGATGCAGGGGGTCACCTCTTTTCCTGGGATCTTCTCCCTATCCTGCTGCTGTCTCTGGCCTGGGCTCTGGCAAACTCCCACCCACCCCCTCCGGTGGACTTAGCATAGGAAGACCAAGCCAGCTGCTGCCTAAGTGAGAACTGTCAGAGCTTGGAATTGGTCTCCCACAGCTATGGCACAGCTGCCTTCCTAAAGAGGAGCCCCATCACCCACCCAGGACTGGCCCAGTGCCAGCCAGGGAGGACTGTGGGCACACGGTTGCTGGGGCCAAGACACTCACCTTGCCCAGAACAGTTCTAGGGGCTGAGGGACAGTGTCCTGACCAACCGTTTGTGTCCTTGACAAAGAATCTAGTGGGCTGTGGTCCTGGGGCCATTCTGTCCACTGATGACAGAAAATGTGTCAACAGGCCCACTTGGGGTCCTCCCCTACCTCATCCCCATGGGCCTATGAGAGAGGCCTTCCCTCCAAGCTCTCACTTCTCCTTCCCATGTTATTGACCCAACTATCTCTTCCCTCCCAGCTTCCCCATACCTGGACTCTAGCTTCCTCTGGATTTTTTCCTTTCCCCAAAAAATATTTATGGAGCATCCATTAAGTGCTGGGCACTCTGCTGGGCCACTGGAGACCAAAAACAGACACATGGAACTCACGGCTGAAAAAGAAGAGAGACTGAAACAATGGGCTCTCTGTAGCTGTCTCTTTTTCTCTCCCTCCTTCCTCCTCCGTGACTCTCTGCTCTTGTTTCATGCAGCCAGAATGCTGAGAGCAGCCAGGCTCTCTCATGACTGGGGAGGTGCCTGGACCGGTTCTGTCCTGGGTTGTACAGACAGCCTTTCCTCCTGTCGGTGGTGTTCTTTACCTTGGGATCATGCGTTCTCACCTTGAGTGTGGAAAGGTTTGAAGGTCTAATATAAGGATGTGAGCCTGGGGCTGGTGCTAAAAGGCCAAAAAGGCCTCTGGGCCTTGGGCCTCCCTGAGAGCAGCCACAGGAGTCCTCTGCACCAGACTGTCCAGACTAACCCACCAAGCTGCCTCACAGAGGGCAGAGCCTTGAAGCAATCAGTGGAAGGGTTTTTGCCTAGAGCATCCTTGGTGGATATTTCCTTTGGGAGCCTGGCAGCTGGTCAAGATTGTAGGTGCTTGGTCCTGGCCACCCACCATGTGTTACAACCGCTGGCATTCATAGTTAGATAAGCAAAACAATGTTTGACTAAGAGACGTAATACTACCCATTCCTAGGTATGATCGGATTCTCCCTGTAAATCACACCACACTAGGTGGGCCATTTTGTACTTAGAGAGACCGTCACTCCTCTGGTTTCAATTCTTTGTCCTTGGTCAGTACTAGAGTCACTCTCAGAAATGGACCCATGAGGAAAGCTGCTGCTCATCTTCCAGAAAATCTCTGTTGACAACTTTGTCTACTAGATAATAGTCCACACAGTAAATCCCTTTCAGAATTTGCTACTGGGAAAATTCTCTGCTTCTCAATGGGGATTCTGGAACACATGGTGTCGCCACTCTTATTCTTAAGCTCAGGCACTGTAAGTACATTTGTCTCCATCTATTTCCAGTGTCCTCCAAAAGATTTTGGGTCTTTCCTTTTGACTGCTTAAAATATATTTAATATTTTTAACAAAAAACTTCCATAAATCTTGTTTGCATAAGAGGAATAGGCTGAGTATAATGAAAACATCATTCTGGTTTGATGAATAATTCAACTACGCCCCGAGCTCCGTGAAGGCAGAAGGTGTTGGGTGTGGGTGTGCCCTTGTGCACGGGGAGGGTGTTGGCTGCCCTCTGCCGAGCTCTTCAGACACCAAGCCTCCTCCTGAGCCCTGGGATCCTACTCCTGGGGCACAGCAGTGGCGCGTGGGAGTGTCTTTTGTGACCCCACTCCTCCTCTCAAATCGAGGTTGAAAGAAAGCCACTCCCTGTGGGAACTGGAATGCTCAGCAGAATTCTCAATGCCGAGATCTCATTACAGTGAAACATCACATCATTATTTCCCTGCCTGCAAAGCCTGGAGACTTTTGGAGTCGGAGGCTGTAGGATGTTCATGGGGAGTGGTCAAACTGGGATACTTTGGAGAATGAAAGAGGCACAATTAATGTTATAATGTGCAAAGCATGATATGTCCTTTAGGGCCGGCCGTTGCCCCGGTTGCCCGGGTATGGTCTCTGAGTCTGACCCTCCTTTAGTTAGGGATCTGTGGGTCTCCCAATCTTCCCCAGAAATAGCTCCAGTTCTTTGGGGACTTCATATAACTGCCCTGGAGGCCACCTGTATTCTTTCCCACTCACTCCCAGGAGGCATAAGGCACATTGTGCAAATTCAACACAAATGTAAGAAGTACAAGTCCCTCTCTTTGTTCATGTGTACGGAGATAAATTTAGGGACCTCTCCTCCCTCACCTCTTCTTATTTCTTTTATCTCTAGTGGTCTCCGTACCTCCTTATTTTTGTCTCTCCCCTTCAGAGTGGAGGGAGAGGTAGGGGTGGGGCTACAGATAGACCAAACCTTGCTGGAGTGGGTGTGGAGTGGAAGTGAGCACGGATTAGGCCCAGGTTTGGGTAGATCTAGAGATGGGAGGAAGCAGCCTTTTATCTGGAATCCATCACATTGCAGGGAGCAGTCTATTTTGGAGAATACCTCCTGCCTGGGGCACAGGCCCCTTGGTTGAAGCTGTGATATGCTGTCCATAGCCACTGTTTTTCCAGGGGCCACAGAAGGGGGTCCCCCTGGATGGGGGAGAGGAGAGAAAGGAGGAGTGGAAAAGGCATCTCAGTTCTGAAGAAGGGGCTCCTGGGTCCAGCATCAGACAGGATGCAAAGCCAGACCTGGGACCAGCCTGGGCCCTGTGAAGGAGGCCTCTACAGCTGCATCAGAATCTCTGGAAGCATGACTGGCTCAGGGTTTCTCACTTTTGTTTTTCTCTTGGCCTTTAGTAAACCCCCTTTTGAGTATGTTGGCTTGTCCCAGCTGAGAGGCAGCTGTGGAAAGAGAAAACTGAAAACTTGGAGACGGAAGACCTGGGTTAGAATTGTAGCCCTACCACTTTCTTGAGCAAATCAGTTCACCCTTGCTTTCTTCATCTGTAAAACAGAAGCAATAATGTTACCCAAAAACTGGGTTCTCCTCCTGGTGGGTGTCGAGCCAAAAGATGCACCCAAGCCAAAGAGCAGGAGAGGAGAAGGATTTATTACTCGCAGCAGGTAAGGAGAACACTGGGATCTTTCCCAAAGCAGCTTCTCCCCAAACAGCAAAACTGGGGGCGTTTTAAGCTAAGTGTAGATGTATATTCATAAAGGGACCTGGGTGGTCTACAGAGTCCAAGCTTTAGTTGATTGAAGTCACGAGGGTCAGAAAAGGTCAACATCATCATCCCTTAGGTTCCAGCTGATATGGTGGTTGAGCCCTTCAGGCTAATGTTTACGGTGGTAACAGAACTGGGAGTCTTGACAACCGATATTACCTTTGCTATTTTTACTTCTCTTGCCTGATAACAGTTGTTTGTTTCTGCATTCTTTTGTTCCCTTAAGATCGTTAGTTTTGGGGTTTTTTTGTTTTGTTTTGTTTTTTTTGCGGTACGCGGACCTCTCACTGTTGTGGCCTCTCCCGTTGCGGAGCACAGGCTCCAGACGCGCAGGCTCAGCGGCCATGGCTCACGGGCCCAGCCGCTCCGCGGCATGCGGGATCCTCCCAGACCGGGGCACGAACCCATGTCCCCTGCATCGGCAGGTGGACTCTCAACCACTGTGCCACCAGGGAAGCCCAAGATCGTTAGTTTTTAACGATCAAGGGCCAGCATTGTGGCCAGGCTTAGATCACAAAATGGCTTAGGCCAAAAATGGCTTCTTTTATGTCCAGAAAGCCAGGCTTGCTTGGTTTTCTTTCTCCGGTGATCCCCTACCTTACCTGCTTATAGTAACATCCATCACAGTGTCATAGAAAGCACTGGTTTAGGACTTTGATGGGCAAATACCTCACACAGGGCAGGTGCTCAGCCAAGACATCTTTAGTTGATTTGAGTTGTTCCTAGAGGAATAAGAGATAGGGGTCCGAGCTTTGTCTGCCCTTGGCTTAGAATTCTAAAAAGGAAACGGGGAGCCCCATGGCCTGGGTGGTGATGGTGGCTGGAGTCATAAGCGGGCCATCTCTGAAGGTACGACTTGAGGGTGGGCTACCACAGGATCAGACAGTCTGCATGGGGACTTCCCTCTAAGTGGGAACCATGTGGCCTACCTCCACCATCTTGCTGGGGAGCCCACACCTCACAGTGTAACACTGAGGGCCTTGGCCAAGCAATGAGGAGGGGGTTAGTGCCCTGGGGCCTCCGTTCCAGGTCCTGGACCTGCCATCCCTGGAATCTGATTGCAGTCTGGCCCTGTGTGCTGTGTGTGTCTGTCTTCCAGGAGCCACATTCCACCCTCAGGAGCCAGAGGGAGGGGAGAAAGTTTGTCAAAGTTCAACACACTTAGGAATGTTGACCAGGCAAGTCTCCCATTAGGGGAATAAATTTCTGTGTCTTAAAGAAAAGGCTTCAAATGCTATATCTGATTTTGAGGAGGCTCTGAGAAACATTCCTACATAGCCAAGACACCCAGAATGTAGCTGGACCCGAATGAAATGTGGTCAGTGGGTCACAAGACAGATGACCGACCCATCTTTCTATCCTACGACAATCTCCCAAACCAGAGTCACCATCACAGCCACTGCCCAATTCCCTGCATCTGTGCAAAAGCTTCTACTAAAACCCTCACACCTGCCAGCACCACTCACCCCAGCCATCCCCAGAACACCATCCTCATGTGCCCAAACCACCGAAACCATCTGAGTTAACTCAAAGGCTGCAACGGTGTACTAGGTTACATGTGAGATATTCCAAGGTCCCCACACAGCAGTGGGGGAGAGAAGGGGGTAAAGCAGAAGTCTAGATGTGTGTGGAAGGACCACCATGGAGGAGCTCTCATGCAGCGGACACTGGTGTGCTCACACAGAGGAAAATGAGCCATGGGACTGGCCTGGGGGGCCACCAGGTCCTTCTGTTAGTAAGTCCACATTACCTAATGGCACCTTGGGACTCTGAGCAATCGGGTGACACTGTTGGAGAAACCCAAAGAAAGGGAGACATGACACCTGCCCTTAGGACCTTGTCATATTGTGGAAGAGATGGAGTGGACACCCACGTAGTTAACAGAGCCAAGGCAAGAACAAGGCAAGGACCACTGTGGGAGAGGGTTGGGGTGTTTGGAGGTAGTGGATAGAGACCGGTGAGGTTGGCTAGAGAAGCATTTCGAGAAGTGTAGGCTCTTAAGCAACAATTTGAGGAAGAAGGAACATGACATGTTGGAGAGGGGAAGGCAACTTATAAAAAGCGGAAGCCAGCAGTTTTGTGGAAATTGCAGCAGTAACAGTATTTGTACCAGCATGTACATTATCCACAAGCACTTTCATCTCACGTTGTCTCAGCTCATCCTCCTAACAGCCCTGTGAGGGGAGCATTCTTGTCATCACATCCAGGTGAGAGAGACCTTGAAGATAGATGGAACTTCTAGAGGAGGAGACATGGGGGAAGGGCCTCCAGGCAGAGGGAACTACATGAGCAAATGCATAGAGATGGGGAAGGACTGACTGTGTGGCTGGAGAGATTAGTACAGGGTTTCCACATGGAGAGTGAAGTCTGAGAACTATTCATCAATTGATGGACCATTCATCATTTTCGGCCGTTATGAATGATGCTGCTATGAACACTTGTGTACACATTTTGGTATGAACATATGTTTTCATTTCTCTTGGGTATATACCTAGGAGTGGAACCACTGGATCATGTGCTAATTCTGTGATTAACCATTTGAGGAACTGCTAGGTTGTTTCCAAAGCAGCTGCACCATTTTACATTTTCTACGGGATTTCTTGCCCTCCAGCTTCTAATTGGATTTGACCAATAGGAGGCACATTACATTACAAACATCAGAGGGTAGAGCAGAGTGAGGAGGAGGTATTTATTTTCTGCAGGATTGCCATAAACCAGCTGCATCTCACTACTGAAGGCCAGAGCTCATGTCAATGATCCACCAAGAGTCTCTGGTGGGTCTCCACCAAACTAGGGGCTCCCGGCTCCTCTGCTGATGTCTCTGTCCCTTGGCTTTTTAAAACAATTGTGGTAAAATAGACACAATATAAAGCTTACCATTTTAATCTTTTTTTTTTTTTGGCCACACCGTGCAGCTTGCAGGATCTTAGTTTCCCGACCGGGGATCCAACCTGGGGCCCCTGCAGTGCAAGCAAGGAGTCCTAACCACTGGACCGCCAGGGAATTTCCCACATTTTAATCTTTTTTAAGTGTACAGTTGAGTGGCATTAAGTGCGTTCACATTGTTGTGTAGCCATCACCCTCATCCATCTCCAGAGCTTTTCCATCTTTCTGAACTGAAACTCCACACTGTTAACCGATGCCCCTCTCCTCTCTCAGCCTTGAGTGGGCAGGGCTCCCCCGTGTGACTACCCTGGAGCACTGCACCGTGCCTTGTGGTTCCACTAACTCCTGCCCACACACCTTTGTAAATCTCTCTTAAACTATCTTCAGTGTACTCAACTCGAGTGTACCATTTATCTTCCGCCACACCTGATACAACAACTGTCTGAGGCAGTGCCTAAAATTATCATCACCATTGTACAAATGAGAAAACCAAGGCAGGGGGAGGCTGAATAACTTGCCCAAGGTCGTCACCTAGTAAGGGGAGAACTAGGATTTCGACTCAGCAATCTGGCTCCAGGACAGCTGAGATAAAAGCAAAGCCTACAGAATGTGACAACTGACAAACACGAGGATCCCGGGCAGGTGAAGAGTTCAAGCTGACCAGAGGCTGGAGCGGGGATTGGGGTGACTGGGAGGCTGGTGAGGCCTCCAGAGAGACGGTTTAGCACGTGGGCAGAGGGAGCAGGAAAGATGAGCCCAGTCTGCATCATGCTGAGCCAGAATAGCATATCCCGAGGGGAGACACCGCCTCTGCCAGTGGCTGCCCCATCCCTCGCCGAGCTGACCCAGGCGGTCAGCTGAGACTCGCAGGAAGAGGCTGAGAGGACCTTGACTGGGGTTGAGCTCCATGGGCCAGAGGTGAGGCTGCTCTGGGAATGAAGCTGTCCCAACCTGTCCCAGGCTGGGGCCCTGTGGCCCTGCTGAGTAGCCGGGCCTGGGTGTGACTGGCGTGACCAAGTGGATTTACTCCATTGTGAGAAGACTCCTGGGATTGCCTCCCAACATGACACTGCCTGATTGTGCTGGGATAACAGCGGAGGTCAGATGGCGCTGGAGGGGAGGGTGGACGAACAGAGCTAAAGAGAAGGCTGGAGCGCACTGGCAACCCAGGGCTGGAGGCAAAGGGGTGAGGGACGTGCAGGCCCGAGATGTTCTCCCTGCTCAGCGGGCTGGCTTTACTGGCTGTCTCTTTCCTGCTCCTGAAACTTGGCACCATCTACTGGGAAAGGAGCCACCTTCCTCCCGGTCCTTTCCCCTTCCCCATCCTTGGAAACCTATGGCAACTAAGCTTTCAGCTGCACCCAGAGACACTTCTCCAGGTAGGGAATCCGTCCTGAGTTGGAGGCCCTCTGGAGGGGTGGGCACACGGACCCTCCCTCTCAGCCCAGGGACACTAGAAGCAAGGAACTGGGCTCAGACACGCGTGGGGGGGTGAATCCTGCACCTGCCACTCACTTGCTCTATGACCTCGAGCCTCAGTTTTCTCATCTGTCAAATGCAGGGTTGTTGGGGGATTGCAAACATTGAATGTAAAAACTTTGCACAGGGACGTCCCTGGCGGTCCAGTGGCTAAGGCTCCACGCTCCCAATGCAGGGGGCGTGGGTTCGATCCCTGGTCAGGGAAATGGATCCCACGTGCCGCAACTAAGAGTTCACATGCCACAACTGAGATTGGAGCAACCGAATAAATAAATAAATAAATATTTAAAAGACCAAAAAAAAACAACTTTGCACAGAGGTCACCCAAGAGGATTCTGCGGCAGAGCTCCACTGCCAATGCAATGAGGTGGAGAAAACTAACAGGACTCTGCTCCAGGAGAGCACTGTTTATGGTTGGAAGGAATTTTCTGAAAAGCCACTTGGGATGGGAACTGGGGAGAATGGCATCCCCGAGGGCACACTCAAGTAGCACTGCTACACCAAGCCTCCTTCTAGGGTGGGTGGATCCCAGCAGTGGGAGGGTTTTGTTGCCCTGAGTGGGGGGTTTGAAATCCGGGCCAGAGCTGAATTACTGCTGAGAATTGGAGGGCAGGAGACAATTCCCTTCCCCATGACAATGCTCAGCTCTCATCAATGTTGACTAAGTATTTTATAAAATTCTGGATGAAGATTCTAGATGACCATGATCCCCAAGGCTCCTCATGTAGTAGGAAAAGCACTGCACTGAGGGTCGGGAGACCTGGGTGTGAAGCCCTGGTCTTTTGCTTTCTTTTTTGGCATCCATTTTCTTTCTTTGTTTTTCTTTTTCTTTTTTTGGCCACACCATGAAGCTTATGGTATCTTCATTCCCCGACCAGGGATTGAACCCGCGCCCCTGGCAGTGAGAGCGCCAACTCCTAACCACTGGACCGCCAGGAAATTCCCTGGCCTCCATTTTCATAAACTAGAGATAATGATACCTACCTCGCACACTTATACTGAAAATGCACTCAAGTAATATATGTAAAGGCCACGCTGGACACTGAGCCCTGAAGAAAGTATAGTTATAATTGACTATCATCTGTAAAATGGGTAGAGCATACCCACCTCCCAGGATTGTTGGGGTCCAAACCAGACGCCGTGTGTGTAAGTGCTGGGCCCTGACTATTCTAGGCGCTCAGGGAGCCTGTGATGTGACCCCAGCTGGCACTAGTGCTGGCTGTGGGAACCCAGGGTTTGGCTTGTCTGACGAATGGGGTGGCCGGTGCTCTGAGAAGGTGCACCCTGAGGTAAGTGTTGGGTGTGAGAAGGTGGAGATTCATGCCAAGAGGAAGGTGCCCGGGAATGGGGCCAGCTGAGCTTTCTCTGCAGCCCTGGGACCCTGTCTCTCCGCAGCTGGCCCAGGCTCACGGCAACGTGTTCACCGTGTGGGTGGGCCCGACGCCCGTGGTGGTGCTGAGCGGCTTCCGGGTGGTGAAGGAAGCCCTGGTCTCCAACTCGGAGCAGCTCTCAGGCCGGCCCCTCACCCCGCTCTTCCGGGACCTGTTTGGAGAAAGAGGCAAAGCTGCCCTCTCTGCTGGGAACGGGGTGGCTGGATGGTGACTGCACTCAGGAGTCCGCTGAGGTGACCCAGAACTGTTAACAGAGAGGAGTCTGCCCAGAGGACTCGGGTCTCCTCAAACACCGCTGTGTGAAGGGAGGGGGGAGCATGGGAAGGAACCAGCTCTGGGGGGTCAAAAAGACCTGGGTCGGGCTTCCCTGGTGGCGCAGTGGTTGAGAGTCCGCCTGCCGATGCAGGGGACGCGGGTTCGTGCCCCGGTCCGGGAAGATCCCACATGCCGCTGAGCCTGCACGTCCGGAGCCTGTGCTCCGCAACGGGAGAGGCCACAGCAGTGAGAGGCCCGCGTACCGCACAAAAAAAAAAAAAAACAAAAAAACACCTGGGTCAAGTCTCAGCTGTGCCCCTGCCAGCTCTGTGACCAGGCGAGGCAGCCTCACTCTCCGTCCCTCAGTGTGCTCATCTGTCAGATGGGGATAGTGACTGCTCCCGCCTCCCCGGGATGTGGGGGAGATTAAGTGAGCCCTACGGCCAAGAGTGCCCAGGACAGTGCCTGGCTCAGCAAATGCCCTTCCCCCCGCTTCCTCCCCTCCAGGCTTCGTCCTCCCTTCCCTTCTTTATCTCCTCCTCCATTTCTTGTGAGGACTCTGAAAGGCAAAATCAGATTGGCAGCTTGGGAGGAGGGCATAGCTGAGCCCACCTTGATGGCACCAGGCTCACGGACCACATGACCGCCAAATGCCCCTCGGTCAGAGCACCAGCCCCGAGCTGATTGGGAAGGCTGCCCAGGGGTCTGCTCTCCCTGCCTGAGTGAGAGCCAGGTGGCCCTGGCCTGGGAGACTGGGACGGGCTGCTGACTGTCCCCCAACCCGGACCCAGGGGTCATCTGCAGCAATGGGCACACGTGGAGGCAGCAGAGACGCTTCTGCCTGGCAACGCTTCGGGAGCTAGGCCTAGGCAAGTGGCACTGGAGCTGCAGTTGCAGGGAGAGGCGGCAGAGCTGGCAGAGGCCTTCCACCAGGAACAGGGTAAGGAGCGGGCTGGGGCAGGCCCACCCTAATCCCTCCACAACGAACATGCACACTCCTGCAAAGAGGCTGAGCCCTCGGTGTGTGTGTGTGTGTGTGTGTAAAGGGGTGGACCCTTTGCGGGTCCAGTAGGGGATTTGTGCTACATCAATAAATCAGGAGTTTCTGTAAGGTGGGCAAGTGGGCAGACAGAGGCCCAGGAACGTCCACTCCATTGAGAAGCCTGAAGCCCTTCTCTACAGGTGGGGAAATGTCCTCTTTCAACATCTCGAGCCTTTTACACCACAGACCCTTTGCACATGCTGTTCCCCCTCTTGAATGTCCTAATCCACTCTCCTTCCCTCCCTGTGAGAAACCACTGTTCCTTTCAGACCTGGCTGACATCACCTGCCTAAGAAGACCTCCCCAAATCCCAGGCACAGCTGGTCCCTGCATCCTTTGTTCCCAGCTGGGACATACCTGTCCCACGTTCTAGTGTGTTTAAATGGGTCTGTCTTCCCACACCTCTCGCTGCAAACCCAGCGCCTGTCACCAAGCCTGGCTCACAGAAGTTGCTCCGTAAGCATTTGCTGAGTGAATGACTGAAGACTGGGAATGAATGAGTGATGCAATGAGTGACCGTATACAGACTGGATGAACACTCAGGGCAGTGCTCTTTTCGCCTCCTCACCCTGAGCCCTGCCCCTCTGCTCTCAGGTAGACCCTTCGACCCTCGGGTACACATTGTCACGTCCACGGCCAGAGTCATTGGGGCCCTCGTGTTTGGCCGCTGCTTCCTCTTGGAGGAGCCCTTCTTCCAGGAACTGATTCAAGCCATCGACTTTGGCCTGGCCTTTGTCAGCACCATTTGGCGCAGGGTAAGCTGGCCCTCGGGGAGGCAGATGTGTCGACCATTGGACAGCTGGGGGCCCAGGGCAGGCAGTGGCCTCAGCCAGGGCATAGCAGGGAGGGTGTCAGGTAGGCAGGAGGAAGGCCACGGGGCCTGATTCTGGGTTCCTCAGGCAGCCTCTGCTCAGCAAAATGACAATTCACAGCATCAAATTTCCTTTATTGTGGTTGAGCATGGAAGTGTGGGCAGGGAGTAAGAGACAGGTTAAACCCCCTTAAATACAGCTATCTGGGCCTGCGACATCCTAGCTGAGCCCTGGGTCCAGTCTCTGCTACTACTGCTTTCATTACTGTCTAGATTACTTTGGGAGTGTGGAGAATTTCCAGATGACGAGCGGTCCTGGGATGCCCATGTCAGAGTTTCCAGACCACTTTGGTGCCCCCAGCACCATTCTGAGCTGCCCTGACTCAGGGTCAGCACCTGAGCAGCCCCTGGGCGGGCCTCTTCCCCCATAGCTGTATGATCTGTTCCCCTGGGCCTTCCGTCACCGCCCAGGCCCCCACCAGGAGATGTTTAGGTACCAGAAGGCTGTGCGAGGCTATATCTGCCGGGAGATCAGCAGACACAAACTCAGGACACCTGAGGCCCCCAAGGACTTCATCAGCTGCTACCTGGCCCAGATCACTAAGGTGGGCCTGAAACAGCTGCAGACGGAGGGAGGGAGGGACGGAGGGGGCTGTCTTCCCGGCTGCATCTGATTTCAAGGCCACGGCCTCAGTTCCTCATCCTGGCCTCAGTTTTTCAGAGCACGCTGAAGCAGCAGCCGTTTGGGTTTTTCCCTCCCTATCTTTTCCCAGGCCAGTGCTGTCTCCTGCAGACATGGGTAGGGTGGGAAGCAGGGGACCTGGCTGATGTCAGGGCAGTTCCCCCCTCAAAAGTCAGTGCAGTCCTGGGACTCAGGCCCTTCTGACCCCAGAGGAGTTCTGGTCCCACAAGTTTAGGGACAGGCCAGGCCTCAGTCAGGGAGATGCCAGGGCTCTGTGAGAGGAGAGCTTCAGACTCAGAGCTGATCTCCCCACCACTCATCCCCCACCCACCAGGCCACGGACGACCCTGTCTCCACATTCAATGAAGAAAACCTGATCCAGGTGGTGGTCGACCTGTTTCTGGGAGGCACCGACACCACGGCCACTACCCTGTGCTGGGCACTCATCTACATGGTCCAGCATGGAGCCATCCAGGGTAAGGGGGCCGTGGTTACACCCCGCTGACTGCCCCATGCCCATTACCCCTGCTGTGGGCTTCTGGGCTGAAGGAACCTGTCCCCATCACTGTCTTCGGTCTGCAGCCCCAGGGGTGGGTCCTGCTCTCACTGCTGTGGTGTAGGAGGTGTTCATGGCTTTGAATCAGATGGAGGGGCTGAGGGGTGGGGACTTCTAGTCCCACCCTGCTACTTACTGAGTGATCCTGGGTAAGTAATTCAACCACTTAGGAACAGTGTGAAATGAGGCAACATTATTTCACCCATTCAGTAATGATCCAGCACCTACTAAGTGCCAGGCCCTGTGTCAATGTCCACTCAAGATCACAAAGGAAAAAAAGGTGGCTAGAGTTCTCTCAGGGACAAACTGGCCATGACCTAAGTTCAAATCCTGGTTCCACTAGTTTTGTGACCTTCAGAAAAGTACCTGTCCTGTCACAGCCTCAGTTTTCTTGTCTGTAAAGTGGAGAAAACAGTTCCTACCCCATAGGACTCTTTGTATATAGAAGAGTTGGCACATAGTGGGTGCTCAAATCTGGGTCCTAGCCCTTCCCTCAAGTCCCCCCTTGGAGGAGCAAATCCTGCAAAATCTTGTTCACAAGCTCTGCCTCAGAGAGGGACTGCCACCGTTGAGACCAGGGGTGTCTGAGTGGGGTAGGGCCACCTAGGGGCAATGAACCTCGGCGACTGTCTCTGGGTGGGGACGAGGACGGTGGGGCGTGGTGGGGAGGTCGGGCTGCAGCCCCTCCCGGGACCCACGCGGAGCCGCCTGCAGAGAGAGTGCAGCGGGAGCTGGATGAGGTGCTGGGCACCTCCCGGGCCGTCCGCTACGAGGACCGCAAGCGACTGCCCTACACCCGCGCCGTCCTCCACGAGGTGCAGCGCCTCAGCAGCGTTGTGACCGCAGGTGCCGTGCGCCAGTGCGTGACCTCCACCCGTGTGCACAGCCACCCCATGCCCAAGGTAGGAGGCCCCAGTGTGACCTCATGCCCGATCCAGTGCCTGCAGAAAGCACCCTTCTCTGGGCTGCCTGCCCAGCACAGCCACCTGCTACAGCTTCTGCCTGTCTGCCAACTCTCAGTCAATCATCTGTCCATCCATCCATTCATCTCTATCTATGGTATCCCAGATGGAGAGTTATGATTGTGAAAGAATATACTCAATTAGGGATATTTTTAAATCTTCTGTATTGTTCAGAAGTAACCCCTGCAGACATTTTAATGCACCTCTTTCCAATCTTTTTTGTCCACATATATTTTACATAGCTGTGATTATGTTGAATATATAACTCTGAATCCTTCATTTCACTTAACATATCATTCTGATTCTTCTACATTACTGGTTCCCAAACTTCTAGGTACACCAGAATCACCTACAGGGCTTGCTAAACCGTACATTGCTGGGAGCCATTCCCAGAGTATTGGGGGTGAGTCCTGAGAATCTGTCTTTCTAACAGGTTCCCAAGTGGTGTGGATGCTTTGGGTCCCGGGACCACATTTTGAAAACCACTGTTTCACATCACTCTAAATGGCTGCATAATGTTCCACCAAATGGATGTTTTGTAATTCTTAACGCTTATTGGTGAACATTTAGCCTATTTGCAATTTATGTGCCTTAGGCTTGGTCTGCATTTTGTGTTATATCCTTAGAACTGATTTCTAGTAGAAATGCCTGTCTCTTTTCTTTCATTTTATAACCAGGCTAAGAGAACAAGTACTGAATAAGGAGAGATAGAGGAATAAAGTTAAATCAAACTGTTTAGGTCAAGAACAGCCACTGTATATGTACATAAAACTTGAGTCTGAGCTCCCTCGATCAAGCCAAAAAAGGAAATCCCAATTAGGTCTGACTCTTATTACGTCGTAAAAGGAAGCATGCCTGTATCAGGAAAACGTTGTCTTATCACCCTTCAAGAAGTTATTATGAAGATCATCAATCATAATACCTTTTTGAGGGCCAGTGGACAATGTATTGGGTGGTGCTTTCAGTAGAAGTTTAAAGATACAGAAATATTCTTTCATATGGTAGCTTCTTCTTATCTTCAACCCATTTTAAACGATGAAAGTTTAACATGAATACATTTCTGCATGGAGTTAAAAAATAGAGTTCAGGTTTGTAGCTCTCTCATGATTCAGATTGAAACAGGTTTCTGTGCATGTTTCTGACATGAAATGGATAATAACATAATAATTCCTGCTCTTTGCGAAGCCTTACTGTGTGCTAAGGGCTTTGAGTCCACTACAGCATTCAGTCCTCACAATGACTGACTGACATGCAGATCCTAGATAAAAGATATTTATTGAATTAGTTGTCTGTCTCTCCTGCTATGTAATAAATTACCCCCAAACTTAGCAACTTACAAAAACAACACTTCTGTGGGCTAGAGATCTCGGTGTCTGTGGGTCAGGGATCTAGGTGCAGCTTAGCTGGATGCCTCTGATTCAAGGTCTCTCGTGATGTTATGATGAAGTTGTTGGCTGGGGCTGCAGTCTTATCGGAAGGCTCCATGGGGAGGTTCCACTATAAGAGCACTTGCATTGCTATCTTCAGGATTCAGTTTCTCCTGGGCTGTTGGCTGGAGGCCACCCTCAATTCCTTACCATTGGGCCTCTACACAGGGCAGCTCAAAACATAGCGGCTGACCTCCATTAGAGAGAGCAAGTGAGAAGACAGAAGCTACAGTCTTTTTGTATCCTAATCTCAGATGTGTTATCCCATCACTTTTGCCATATTCTATTTGCTAGAAGTGAGTCACTAGAGCCAGCCCACCCTCAAGGGGAGATGGTTTTACGGGGAGTGAATGCCAGGTATCAAGAATCATTTTGGGAGTGGGGTGCCATTTTAAAGGAAATGTAGCACAGGTGTGTAGGTGGCAAGGTTGCCATTTTAATGAAGATGAAACAGAGTCACTCATCTAGGTGCCCTATGCATGGAGGTGCGCTGTGTAAGAATTTCCTCAGAAAGGGACTTTGGCTCAGCACTGATGCTCCAGCCTGTCCCTGGTGGAAGCCTCAGTGGTACAAGGTGGTACACCATGAAAACAATGGGATAGAAGGTATGGGGGCCCAATTTTTTCCATCATGAGAATCTTTGTTCAACTCTTACAACCATGGTTCAAGCCAGACTTGACAGCAAGGGCCCTGCCAGGATGTGATTATTAAATTCTTATTAATTTGATCAGACTTGAGATTCCTGTCTCCATGCATTTTTTTCTTCATAATAACCCTGTCCTTTAGATGCTGTTGCTACTGTTATTCTTTTTTTTTTTAACAGATAGCTTAAGAGAGCTCAAGTAACTGCCCCAAACACATAGTTAGTAAGGTACTTAACTGAGTTTCGAATTCATGTCCCTCTGATTCCAAATTTTTGGCTCTACCATACTCCCTGCCGTTCATATTGCTCCAAAAATGCCTCTTTAGGAAGGTAAATGAATCAGCATGTTGGAATGAGGTGTTTTGCATTGTCTATTGGTCTGTCAGATTGGCTAATACTGAACAGTCCTTGGCAGTATTTGGCCATCAAGTTCAGAGGTTAGACAAATGTCTCCTTAATTGTGAGGATAGGACCATGTCATCAACTCATTTTGGTGTTATCCTGGTAGGAGGCCCCACGGCCTTGTTGTCCAAGAGTTGTTCCAAATTAGGTCAAGTTAAAAAGGAGGGAACTAAGGTTCAGCTCTGTTTTATGTCGTTTGGGATTAGAAATTTCCTTATTAATAGCCCATTCCTGCCAATTTGATTCTAGGAGGTGTTCTGTGATAAGAGCTCCAGGGAACCATTAAAAGCCTGAAATCAATACTGAGCTTTTCCAACTTGGGCGAGAGATGTTTCCTGAAAGTAGAATCAAAGCTTGACAGTAGATCATTAAATGTTACAGACTTTCCTAAACGGTTCTTAACCATTCCATCAGTCGAGTGACAGTGACAGCAGCAATGGTCCCTAATACAGAGGTGGCACTTCAAACCTGTCTCTCTTCAGACATTCTATTTGATTGTAAACTCCAAGCTGCCATTTACTGGGAAGACGTTGGGATAGAATCCCCAGGAGGTATCCAGCAGGCAGATGGCTCTATAATTTGGAGGAGAGGGAGGGTTGCCCTTGTTGTGTGCTGGGTAGGCTATGGTCTGAGCCTGTCCCACGAATTAATATCAGTTAATCACTTTGCAAGGAGTCCAGAACATTACCCAGAACAGGATATAAATAATTCTGGAGGGAAAAGAGCATCTTGCCAGGAGCCTCTGCATCTGAAGGTGATTATTAAGAACTATTGTCATGCAGAGGTTACTTCATCCCTGGTAGTGAAAATGGAGGGAAATTCCCAGGACTATAACTAGGAAACAAACAGCTCACTCAGGCAGCAGCAAGAACATGTGCTTCCCAATCCCTCTGATTAAAGCCACAGAGTAAAGAGGTCTGGGTGCCTGTCAGTCTGGATGGCTAAGGTCAGGCCCCTCCCTTAAGCCTTCAGTAGAGCAACTAAAAAAAAAAAAAAAAAAGAAGAAGAAGAAGAAAAAGAAAAGTGCCTTCTGAAAGTATTTGCATTGTCTGAAGTTCTGCATTCTTCACTGGCTTCTCTTTGGTGTGCAGGCTTCAATCTGCTGAGTTTTTAATTTTTAATTTCAAGATGCCTTTGTCAAAACTGAGAATCCTGTGGCCAGTTCTCTAGTCCCCACAGGGGTGACCAGTTTAATTCTCTGGTGTTGGTTAATGAGCCACAGGATATGAGGCCTTCCTCAGAACACCTGGAGCTGCACCTCCCAGGTCCCGGGTCCATAGCCAACCCCATCCTGGTTCCACTTTGGCTTCCTGGTCAGCCCAGGGCCCATGTGATAAGGAACAGAAGTCACCGACAGAGCCTTCGGCTCCTTTCTGCTCCCATCTGTTCAGTATGATTCTCTTTCCAGTTATTCACTTCTTTGAGGTAGAATGAGGGCTCGGGTTAGGTTAGGGTTAGAGGTCACTCTGTCCTCTCCCTGATCATAAGGATTGAAGTTTTCTGTCTCTTCTTCTCTCTGCCCTGTTACTCAGTCTTTCTTTCACTTTGTTTGTCTGCCATTCCATTTCTCCTCTCTCTCTTTCACACACACACACACACACACACACACACCGCCAGCATTCATTGCCCTATGCAGAACTTGGTCCCCTCCATTCATGCCCAATAGCCACTGGCCCTCTTCCTAGGAGGCAGAAGCTGAGTCTCTAGCCTGGGCCAGGAGTCTTTAGGATGGAGGTGAGTGCCCCTTAGCCAGGAGAGCATAATGCCCAACAACTTCACTGTCTGCTGAATCTCATTGAGGCCCCCTGGTCCCAGGTAACTCTCCTCTGCACACCGAGTGTTCTCTGAGCTCATATCAGCCCAGCATCAGGGCTGGGTGCTGGGCCAGCTGAGCTCCCTGAGCCATACCAGCTCCTCTCTGCAGAGCACCATCATCTTGCCCAACCTGGCCTCTGTGCTCTATGACCCTGAGTGTTGGGAGACCCCCCCAACAATTCAACCCTGGCCACTTCTGGGACAAGGATGGAAACTTCCTGGTCAATGAGGCCTTCCTGCCATTCTCTGCAGGTACTGGACACAGCACTGGGTCATGGGTGGTGGGTGTGACGG
Source organism: Physeter macrocephalus (assembly GCF_002837175.3). Classification (NCBI taxonomy): domain Eukaryota; kingdom Metazoa; phylum Chordata; class Mammalia; order Artiodactyla; family Physeteridae; genus Physeter; species Physeter macrocephalus. The sequence goes on along the minus strand of NC_041214.2, from coordinate 76,733,116 downwards.
GCCAGGCACAGGGACAGCTGCCACCCTCTGACCTTTCCTTCTGCTTCCAGGGCATCGGGTGTGCCTAGGGGACCAGCTGGTTCAGATGGAGCTCTTCCTGATGTTTGCCACCCTCCTCAGGACCTTTTGGTTCCAACTGCCAGAGAGGAGCCCAGGGCTGAGGCTGGAGTACATCTTTGGGGGCACTCGGCAGCCCTGGCCCCAGAAGATCTGTGCCGTGCCCCGTCTGAACTGCCTCAAACCCAGGTCCTGGAGAGGAGGGCGTGTAGCCAATGGCAGGGGGCGGGGGCGGTCTGGAGACTTGTCCCCCACAGAGACCTTCCTTAGTCTCTTTCGGCTCCTGAAAAGTTGAAGAAGAACAGAGATTCACCAACTCAGCTGCCTGTGTTTCCCCCTAACACAGGCTCTGTTGAGTGACATTGGAGAGTAGACGTATTAAGGACTCTACAAAGGTGGCTGAGTTTTGGTAGCTCAGTTCTTAGGATTTTACAAGGTTAGTTAAGAGGTTCGGCCTTGAATCACTTCACGAGATTAATCTGGGGAATCAAGACTCACAAGGTGGCAGCTAAAGAGGTTCAGAGGGAGAGGCATTTGAGAAAAACTATAAATACAGTAATGCATCCAAATATTATCCATGCTGGCCCCTGATAATCCCAAAACTGGGAAGCTTATTTTCTGTCCTCTGCTGCCCTCTACTGACTGGATGCAAGAAGTGCAGGTCCCTGCCAACACAGGACAGGGAAAGATCTTCCCGAGTCTCTGTATCAGGCAAAGCCAGGAAATTAGGACGCCCCAAGGTTTGAAACACCGTGTCTCCAGACAAGTCTTGCTTATTAAAAAAGAATAACTTGTATTAAGGAAATTCAAATTAAAATCAAAATGAGATACCACTACACACCTATTTGAATTGCTGAAAACAAAGTCCTGAGCCCAAGTACTGGAATTCTCACACAGTGCTGATGGGAATGTAAAACGGTACAACCACACTGGAAAACAGTTTGGGAATTCCTGGTACAATTAACATTATACCATACAACCCAGCTGTCTCACTTCTGGCATTTAACTAAAAAAGATGAAAATATATATTCATAACAAACCATACTATCTGATTCCATTTCTGTGATATTTGAAATGACAAAACTATAGGACATAAAACGTAACTGGTGGCAAGGTCTAGGAGTAGGGTTATGGGTTGACTATAAAGGGACACAAGGGAACTTTCTGGAATGATGGAAATGTTCTGTATCTTGATTGTGGTGATGGTTACACAACTGTATGTGTTTGTCAAAAATCATTGAACTGTATACTTAAAAAGGTGAATGTTATTGTGTATAAATCATATCTCAGTGAATCTGACTTCTAAGAAAGAAATGTCTTACCTTTCTCCTTTGAGTTATTTAAAAGATGTACCTATGAATTGTAAACAAATAGAACAAAGCACAGATGTAGAAAACAAACTTATGGTTACCAGGGGGTAAGGACAGGGGAAGGGATAAATTGGGAGATTGGGATTGACATATACATACTACTATATGTAAAATAGATAACTAATAAGAACCTGCTGTATAGCACAGGGAACTCTACTCAGTACTTTGTAATGGCCTGTATGGGAAAAGAATCTAAAAAAAAAAAAAGCGTGGATATATGTATATGTATAACTGATTCACTTTGCTATACACCTGAAACTAACACAACATTGTAAATCAACTATACTCCAATAAAAATTAAAACAAACAAACAAAGGGTGTCACTCATCATCCCCTTATACAAAGGGTTAAGTCGCAACCCACTTACCAGTGGTAGTGTAGTCACCCATGACAGTGCACTCTGAGGGGAATTCAGGATGGAAAAAACAGGACGAAGCATTCTGTATTTTGGGTATAAAGGCCCCTAGATAGTTAAGATGCTTACCTCAGGAAGAATTTCAATGACCCCCAGATTCTTGCATTTTCCTATGCATAGATAGATAAGCACTAAAATCATTAACTTTGTGATTAGCAGTAACATTTTTCATGCTTAACTACATGTATTTTCTACCAAAAAATTCATATACATACTGGCCCCTCCCCTACCTCTTTGGAGCAGTTCCTCAGGGCTCTCTGAGAGGCTGTCTCCCGAGCTACAGTCCTCAGTACAGTCCCTGAATAAAACTGAAACTCACTGCTCTTAAGTTGTGTGTATTTTCAGTGGACAGAATGAACCAACATTTCTAATTAGTAGGATATCAGTCATCACTGTGATGAAATAAAATTCATATTTTATGGCAAGACAAGAAAAAATTTAAACAAAAATTTTCTTTGCCGGTTTGGGCCTCCTCCCTCCCCTTTAGTGTGTGTCGTGCATCTGCGTTAACCAGACCTCCTTAGGAGATAACCTTCCTTCTTAATCTCGTAAGGGGCCATGATGACACATGGCCACTACTCGCTTTATACGTGCAGATCTGGATTGTGTAAATTGTCAATAATATGTCATTTGATGTATATTTGTCTCAAAAACTTACATAACTGTGCTTTGACCTCTAATGGGTGGAACAGTCCTCAGAGCTTTCTGAAAGACTGTCTCCCAGGTTAGAATCCTCAGGTTGGTTCCAATAAAATTTTCCATTTCTTTCTTAGATTGACTATTAATGTTTTCATCCACAACTGCTACACTGAGCTGGGAAAATTCCAGCCAGAAATGAGGAAACTTGTATTAATTAGCCTCTGGCCTTTTTTTTTTTTTTTTTTTGTGGTACGCGGGCCTCTCACTGTTGTGGCCTCTCCCGTTGCGGAGCACAGGCTCCGGCCGCGCAGGCTCAGCGGCCATGGCTCACGGGCCCAGCCGCTCCGCGGCATGTGGGATCTTCCCGGACCGGCGCACGAACCTGCGTCCCCTGCATCTGCAGGCGGATTCTCAACCACTGTGCCACCAGGGAAGCCCAGCCTCTGGCCTTTTTGCAAGCAAATGTACAGTTAGTTCTTCTAGGCTTTTTTTTTTCTTCTTTTTTAAAATTGAAGTATCGTTGACATACAATGTTTCAGGTGTACAGCAAAATGATTCAGTTATATATATGTGTGTGTATATATATATATATATATATTCTTTTATAGATTCTTTTGTGAAAAAAGGTTATCACATTATAGGTTATCACAAGATATTGAATATAGTTCCCTGTGCTATACGGTAGGTCCTTGTTGTTTATCTACTTCATATATAGTTGTGTATATATGTTAATCCCAAACTCCTAATTTATCCCTTCCTCCCCCTTTCCCCTTTGGTAACCATGAGTTTGTTTTCTATATCTGTGAGTCTATTTCCATTTTGTAAATAAGTTCATTTGTATCATTTTTTTAGATTCCACATATTAGTGATATCATATATTTGTCTTCCTCTATCTGACTTTGCTTAGTATGATAATCTCTAGGTCCATCCATGTTGCTGCAAATGGTAATATTTCATTCATTTTTATGGCTGAGTAATATTCTCTTATAGGCTTTTAGAAATCTTGAAGCTTTCTCACAGACACCTCATTTTCTGTGTGGAACCATACCCAGGGCCTGGGGAGTCCAGAGTGGGGCCCTCTGGGCAAGCAGGGTCCCAGAAAGCAGCAGAAAGCCTAGGGTTCTCTTGCCTGGGTGATCCCCTCCCAGGGCTGGCAGCCTTTGGTGACCCAGGCAGGCTGGGTGGAGAAAATAAAGTGGGCCCTAATGTGACTACTTCTTGCCTCACTCTCCTAATCCTCTGTCAATTCTCTCCCTGTTAGAGCCCCTGAGGTATGATAAGAAATGCATTTGGTCTCTGTCCCTTGTTCCTGGCACAAAGCTCCTCAAACCCTTGGAATTTCCCAAGCAACAGGAGTGCCTATAGCCTGTTGGTCAGAAGCACGGGTGATACCCTGAATTTGTGACTGGCATCAGAAGTGGGGAATGGGAGCAGTCCTATGGGATTTAGCCCATAACCTGTGGAACCTCCAGGTAGATCATGTCAGAATTGCTTCGTGGTGTGAAAAACATGCATTGGAGCCACTATCTCAAGCTTGCAGCACCCTCTAACACCCACCCCCACCCCCATCCAGCCTCCTGTCTTTGATCCTGCCTGGCCCCCTGCATGTTACTCGTTTCAAAGGCAAACTTTTCCAGGAAGCTTTCTTTCACATGGGCTTCGACCTTGGTTGAAATCTCAGTTTTGCTATCAATAAAACTCTTGTGTGCCTCTATTTCCTCATCTGTCAAAAAGAATGATAATAGGAGTTCTCCCTTAGGACTGTTGTGAATGCCAATATTCAGCATAGAGGCTGGTACATGATAAGTGCTCAGCTGATGTTGATGGAGATCTCTTTCCCCCATGCACACACACACATAAGCAATACATCTTCATTATGGCCCTAAAATGAAAATGATGATGAGAGGCGCCCTTGCCCTGTGGATGGGCTTCCACTTCAGTTTCTAATTATTATCTCACGATGATAGCTGCTATATGTTTTTGTTGTTGTTGTTTTGGTTTTTTTTTTAAGATTGGGCTTCTATCTTACAGGATGCAGTACAAGCTTTGAATCAGAGGACAATGTTGTAATATATCTCATAAGCCCAAGAGTCCAGAGGTGGTAGTGGGGAGAAAAGAAAAGCCTCCTGTTATTACACCTAGTAAACTGATCCAATAGCTTTTTTTTGTTGAATTTTTGAATTTTATTTAATTTACTTATTTATACAGCAGGTTTTATTAGTCATCAATTTTATACACTTCAGTGTATACATGTCAATCCCAATCGCCCAATTCATCACACCACCACCACCACACCCCGCCACTTTCCCCCCTTGGTGTCCATACGTTTGTTCTCTACATCTGTGTCTCTATTTCTGCCCTGCAAACCAGTTCATCTTTACCATTTTTCTAGGTTCTACATATATGCGTTAATATACGATATTTGTTTTTCTCTTTCTGACTTACTTCACTTTGTATGATGGTCTTTAGATCCATCCACGTCTCTACAAATGACCCAACTTCGTTCCATTTTATAGCTGAGTAATATTCCATTGTATATATGTACCACATCTTCTTTATCAATTTGCCTGTCAATGGGCATTTAGGTTGCTACCATGACCTGGCTATTGTAAATAGTGCTGCAATGAACATTGGGGTGCATGTGTCTTTCTGAATTATGGTTTTCTCTGGGTATATGCTCAATAGTGGGATCGCTGGGTCATATGGTAGTTCTATTTTTAGTTTTTTAAGGAAACTCCATCTGTTCTCCATATTGGCTGTATCAATTTACATTCCCACCAACAGTGTAAGAGGGTTCCTTTTTCTCCACATCCTCTCCAGCATTTGTTGTTTGTACATTTTCTGATGATGCC
>NC_041214.2:76697393-76726719 GCF_002837175.3 Physeter macrocephalus | reverse complement strand
TTTCTGCATACAGGTCTTTTGTCTCCTTAGGTAGCTTTATTCCTAGGTATTTTATTTTTTTTGTTGCAATGGTAAATGGGAGCGTTTCCATAACTTCTCTCTCAGATTTTTCATCATTAGTGTATAGGAATGCAAGAGATTTCTGTGCATTAATTTTGTATCCTGCAACTTTACCAAATTCATTGATTAGCTCTAGTAGTTTTCTGGTGGCATCTTTAGGATTCTCAACAGCAAATAGTGACAGGCTTACTTCTTCTCTTCCGATTTGTATTACTTTTGTTTCTTTTTCTTCTCTGATTGCCGTGGCTAGGACTTCCAAAACTATGTTGAATAACAGTGGCGAGAGTGGACATCCTTATCTTGTTCCTGATCTTAGAGGAAATGCTTTCAGTTTTTCACCATTGAGAATGATGTTTGCCGTGGGTTTGTCGTATATGGCCTTTATTATGTTGAGGTAGCTTACCTCTATGCCCACTTTCTGGAGAGTTTTTATCATAAATGGGTGTTGAATTTTGTCAAAAGCTTTTTCTGCATCTATTGAGATGCTCATATGGTTTTTCTTCTTCAATTTGTTAATATGGTGTATCACATTGATTGATTTGCATATATTGAAGAATCCTTGCATCCCTGGGATAAATCCCACTTGATCATGGTGTATGATCCTTTTAATGTGTTGTTGGATTCTGTTTGCTAGTATTTTGTTGAGGATTTTTGCATCTATATTCATCAGTGATATTGGTCTGTAATTTTCTTTTTTTGTAGTATCTTTACCTGGTTTTGGTATCAAGGTGATGGTGGCCTCATAGAATGAGTTTGAGAGTGTTCCTTCCTCTGCGATTTTTTGGAAGAGTTTGAGAAGATGGGTGTTAGCTCTTCTCTAAATGTTTGATAGAATTCACCTGTGAAGCCATCTGGTCCTGGACTTTTGTTTTTTGGAAGACTTTTAATCACAGTTTCAATTTCATTACTTGTGATTGGTCTGTTCATATTTTCTATTTCTTCCTGGTTCAGTCTTGGAAGGTTTCTAAGAATTTGTCCATTTCTTCCAGGTTGTCCATTTTATTGGCATAGAGTTGGTTGTGGTAGTCTCTTAGGATGCTTCGTATTTCTGCGGTGTCTGCTATTGTTTTCTTTGTTTCTATTTCATTTATTTCTGCTCTGATCTGTATGATTTCTTTCCATCTGCTAACTTTGGGTTTTGTTTATTCTTCTTTCTCTAATTCCTTTAGGTGTAAGGTTAGACTGTTTATTTGAGATTTTTTTGTTTCTTGAGGTAGGCTTGTATTGCTATAAACTTCCCTCTTAGAACTGCTTTTGCTGCATCTAAATATCAATTAAATCTATCTGGTCTATTGTGTCATTTAAAGCTTGTGCTTCCTTATTAATTTTCCGTTTGGATGATCTGTCCATCGGTGTAGTGAGGTGTTAAAGTCCCCCACTATTATTGTGTTATTGTCAATTTCCTATTTTATAGCTGTTAACAGTTGCCTTATGTATTGAGGTGCTCTTATGTTGGGTGCATAAATATTTATAATTGTTATATCTTCTTCTTGTCCATCTTGTGTAATGTATCATTTAAAGCTTGTGTTTCCTTATTTATTTTCATTTTGGATGATCTGTCCATTGGTGTAAGTGGGGTGTTAAAGTCCCCTACTATGATTGTGTTACTGTCAATTTCCCCTTTTATGGCTGTTCGTATTTGCCTTATGTATTGAGGTGCTCCTATGTTGGGAGCATTTACATATTTATATGTAAATATAAATATTTACAATTGTTATATCTTCTTCTTGGATTGATCCCTTGATCATTATGTAGTGTCCTTCTTTGTCTCTTGTAATAGTCTTTATTTTAAAGTCTATTTTGTCTGATATGAGAATTGCTACTCCAGCTTTCTTTTGATTTCCATTTGCATGGAATATCTTTTTCCATCCCCTCACTTTCAGTCTGTATGTGTCCCTAGGTCTGAAGTGGGTCTCTTATAGACAGCATATATATGGGTCCTGTTTTTGTATCCATTCAGTGAGCCTGTGTCTTTTGGTTGGAGCATTTAATCCATTCACGTTTAAGGTAATTATCGATATGTATGCTCCTTTCACCATTTTCTTAATTGTTATGGGTTTGTTTTTGTAGTTCCTTTTCTTCTCTTGTGTTTCCCACTTAGAGACTTTCCTTTAGCAATTGTTGTAGATCTGGTTTGGTGGTGGTGAATTCTCTTAGCTTTTGCTTGTCTGTAAAGCTTTTGATTTCTCCATTTAATCTGAATGAGATCCTTGTCAGGTGGAGTAATCTTGGTTGTAGATTCTTCCCTTTCATCACTTTAAATATATCATGCTACTCCCTTCTGACTTGTAGAGTGTCTGCTGAGAAATCAGCTGTTAACCTTATGGGAGTTCCCTTGTATGTTGTCATTTTTTCCTTGTTGCTTTCAATAATTTTTCTTTGTCTTTAAATTTTGTCAGTTTGATTACTATGTGTCTCAGCGTGTTTCTCCTTGGGTTTATCCTGCCTGGGACTGTCTGTGCTTCCTGGACTTGGGTGGCTATTTCCTTTCCCATGTTAGGGAAGTTTTTGACTATAATCTCTTCAAATATTTTCTCGGGTCCTTTCTCTCTCTCTTCTCCTTCTGGGACTCCTATAATGCGAATGTCATTGCATTTAATGTTGTCCCAGAGGTCTGTTAGGCTGTCTTCATTTCTTTTCATTCTTTTTTCTTTATTCTGTTCCATGGCAGTGAATTCCACCATTTTGTCTTCCAGTTCACTAATCCGTTCTGCCTCAGTTATTCTGCTATTGAGTCCTTCTAGTTTATTTTTCATTTCAGTTATTGCATTGTTCATCTCTGTTTGTTTTTTCTTTAATTCTTCTTGGTGTTTGTTCTTTAATTCTTCTAGGTCTTTGTTAAACATTTCTTGTATCTTCTCAGTCTTTTTCTCCATTCTTTTTCTGATGTCCTGTATCATCTTCACTATCATTATTCTGAATTCTTTTTCTGGAAGGTTGCCTATCTCCACTTCATTTAGTTGTTTTTCTGGGGTTTTATCTTGTTCCTTCATCTTGTACATAGCCCTTTGCCTTTTCCTCTTGTCTATCTTTCTGTGAATGTGATTTTTGTTCCACAGGCTGCAGGATTGTAGTTCCTCTTGCTTCTGCTGTCTCGCTACTATATGTTTAGTTTCAACAATGTGCACCTGGCCACCTGACACATACAAAGTCATTTAATCATCAAAATGACAAGGTAGAAGTTATCTGAATTCATAGAAATGAGTCAAAGTGTCAGATTATCAGTAGCCTCAGTTTTCTCACCTGCAAAGTGGAGATAATAATGCTAACTCATTTGGTTGATATTAAGATTAAATTAAATATGACAATGCATGCAATATACTCATCACAGTATCTGATACATACTAAGTGCACAATAAATGGAAAATAATAATAAATACTCCTGTGCCTGGATTATAGTCAGCACACCTCCATAGATCCTTTCCACTCATCCTGACTCCTGGCTGTTCCCTGAGGACCCTGCTTCTGCCACAGACTTTGAGTGGAGGTTGCTTGTTCTTCCTCTGTCAGTTCAGGTTCTCGCCAGAAATAGCAGCCTCACTCAAAGCAATGAGGAGAGCTTAATAACAGAACACAGAGGCCAACCCATGTGGATCAAGGAGGAAGAGAGTGGATGGAGTAAGTGCCTTTCTCCTCCCGTGCTCCAATCTCCTGTTGGTGCCTGCAATTGGCTGAGTCCAGCTGAAAGCCAGAGGGCAGGGGAGCCCATTGATCTGGTCCATAAATGTTAGTCTTGAGGGGCCTGGAGCAGGATACCAGAGTGATCTGGAGGGGCAAGAAGAGAACATCCAGCACATCCCCACCTCAGAATCCTTGGGTTCTGGAGGTGGACCACATCCTCCTCAGGCCCTAATGATTCTTTCAGATAGATCACCTGGAGATTGTATTTATCCTCTGTTGACACTCTGTCCTCTATTTCTAGCCATTCTTCAGCACTATTAATCTTCTGGTCACTGCTTCTCTTTCACTGAAGTCTGAGGATTCCTCTCCAAGTCCTGCTCTCATCCTGGTGACACCAAGTTAATGTGAGTAGCCCAGTCAACATCCAGGACTCTCAGTTTCTAGGCTTCCTCATCTTTAGTGACTTCCAGATTCCTTCCTCTTCAGCCATCAACCGTATGACCACACCCAAATTCTTGTTAGCAGCTAGAGAAGCTCCCCCTAGGAAATGACAAATTCACATATCCCTATCAAGAACTGTGAGGGCTCTGAACAAGTTTGCCTGACACAGTTTTATGGATGCTGGTAGAAGACACAGAATCTTGGGTCAAAGATGAAGTACAACTTATTAGAGCAATAGCATTAGCCAGAACATCAACATTTTTGCGTTGATTCCCTGGGTTCCAATTCCCACGGGACAATGCAATGAAGGCTAAATGACACCTGCACACTGAGTGGGTTGCATTATAGGAGAGGAATGCTGAGTTTAGGGAACTGGAAACTTCTATAATGGGCAGTAAGCATGCCCTTGCTCTGTCAAGTGATACTAATTTCTATCTTCCAAGGTGTTATGGACCGAATTGTGACCCCTGTAAAATTTGTATGTTGAGGCTCTAATCCCCAGTGTGATGGTATTTGGAGACGGGGACTTTGGGAGATAATTAGGTGTAGATGAGGTCATGAGGTAGGGCTTCCATGATGGGATTAGTGCCCTTAAAAGAAGAGACACCAGGGAGCTTGCTGTCTCTCTCTGCCACGTGAAGGCAAAGCAGTAAGTCAGCCATCTGCAACCAGGAAGAGAACTCTCACAAGAAGTTGACCACGCTAGTGCCTTGATCTCAGATTTTCAGCCTCCAGAACTGTGTGAGAGAAATTTCTGTTGTTTAACCCACCCAGACTATTGTATTTTCTTATGGCAGCCCAAATAGACTAAGATGCAAGGCTATAAGCAAATATGCGCCTTTGCTCTGGAAGAAAATGCCTTTATCTCAAGGTTGTTTGCTTGCTTACCACTTTTGCTCAACTGAGTAAATTTGGATCTCAATTAGATCTTTATTTAATGATTCATGAATTGGACAGTATCCCATCTTAGCAGTTAGAAAGGAGCTCTCAGGACCTGTCCAAAATGGAAGCTTATTATAGGCAGAAGGGGGAGGAAAAAGAAAGCTTCTAGCAAAAGAGTGGATTGTTTCAGGCAAGGTCACCTTCATTTGGGGGAAGCTGTGGGTGTATCAGGCAGATTACCCAACTAGTGCTGACCAGGTAATTCCAGATTGACTGGTTAAACGTCACATTCCTGGGAGAGGCTGAAAATGCAATTAGGTTCCGTGTTAAGTCTTGTTTTGTTGATGTGGGGCTTAGCACAGGTGACTCCATTTTGGCCTTGTTGTTTCTTTTTTTAATGCTATTAAAATGGTAGATACCCCAAGCTCAGTGTTCTTCAGTTGAGATGCAAAACCACTGCATGTTCAGCATCCATCTGGCCCATGGCATTGCTATTGTAGGACTTGCAGAACAAGGGGAGCCCCTGCAAACACGATGCACATGATGCTTGTTGTGCTGTGGGTAATAAAGTCCTTTCTTTCTGACCCAGGAGTCTCCTGTTTTCTGCCAGCAACCAAACGAATTAGCTTGCAAATAGGGTAAAATCAAATCTCATAGTTGACACCTATGACAAAGCCAAAGTTAATTTATTTTAGTTTCTCAAAGAAGTCATGCCCTGGAAGACATCACAAATGCACATTCTCTACCTAGAACATTGCAGCCCTTCTCTTCTCCTGGTAACTACCATCAGTTTCTCTGGGGAGTCTTCTCCCCTGCCTCCCGTTCCTTATCCCTTAGACTGCATTATTTCCCCCTCCTCTAAACACCCAGAGAGCCTTCTGCTTCTCTGACCATAGCACTTCTTCTGATGTATTGTAATTGCCTGTTTATTTACTTGGTCCCTTCTTCCCCTGTAGGGTAGGATCTCTGTGAGGACAGAGATAGTGTCTTCTAAAATATATCCCAGACCTAATACATTGCTGGGCATACTGTAGGTGTTTAATAAGTATTTATGGAATGAATGTGGTGTTATTATACTGATATGCATAAAGCAGTATTAAAACACAGATGAAGGTAATCTAAATCAGTGTGAAGGTCTAAGAGGAAAGCCTTAAAGGAAACCAAAATGTCACCCCCAAGTATGACTCTTTGACATAAATGTTATTTTGAGCTGAAGGCAATCAAGAAGCAGTAAATGCGGAAAAACCTCCCCCTTTTCTTTCTAAAGGCAGGAAATAAATGTTTCCTTTCATGGAGACAGACTCTTATCAGCCCAAAGACTAGAGACCAGGGTAAAAGTAAACTCAAAATGGAGTCGGTGTTGCTAAGAAAACCCTCTAAAAATACAGCTGGGAGATCATTGAGGAAGTGTGACTTATGCACATCTCAGCCTGGATGGAATCTGACCTTTTGACCACTTATTGTCTTAACACCGGCATCCAGAACATCTATCCAGTGTTCCAGAAACTCAAGATAGTTATTCGACTCACCCTAAAATTAACTCATGACAGCCTACCTACTTATTCGACTCTTACCCTAGAATAACTGGTGAGAGCTTATACCTTAAGGAAAATTGCCCTAAGGGATTGCCTGAGAGTCCAACATAATTCTTTTTTTTGGCCGTGTGGCTTGTGGGATCTCAGTTCCCTGACCAGGGATTGAACCCGGGCCATGGAAGTAAAAGCCCAGAATCCTAAACGCTAGGCCACCAGGGAACCCTCTAATTCTTGAACAACCTTGTGGCTTTTGCCTTTAATAAGCCCCTGATTCCTTCTCCTCCCCGGAACACTCTTTTGGTTTTACCCTAATCTGTGTCTCTGAATTGCAGTTCTTGAGACCCTAAATAAAGGGTCTTTGCTCTTTGCAGCTGCGATATTATTATGAATACTAATTATTAATATTATTATTGTTCAACAAGAGACACGGGTGTAATGTGCAAACAGACTTTGTTAACCTAACTCTCATCTTCCTACTTAAGGAAGATAAGGACTACCTAGCCCTAGTTGTACTACTCCTAGTCCAAGCCCCATTGTCTTGTCAATTCTTCACAAATTGTTTCTTTGTAGAAAAGGTATAAAAACTTCCCACTCTGGTCACTTCTGGTTTTCATTCTCTTGCGAAGACTCCCATGTACATGCAAAAAATCAATAAAATTTGTGTGCTTTTCTCCTGTTAATGTCTTTGTCACTACCTTTCAGACCTGGCCAGGGACCCTAAGAGGTTGGAGGAAAACTTTTTCCTACAGCTTCCTAGAGGAGGTGATGATTCAAGTTGGTCTGGAGGACAAGTTAGTTAGTAGGCAGAGAAGGGAAAGGTGTTTCAGGCAGTGAGGATGGTATATGAACTCGGGAGAAGTAGGGACTGGAAAAGTAGTGCCTTTCAGAAACTGCGGATGTTTCAGTATGACTGCAGCTAAGGTCAGAGGGAGGGATGGAGTGGCAGGAAATAAAGCTGACAGGTAGGCAAGGGCTGATCCTGAAGTTTGAATTTTATCTAGAATCTAGATTTTCATGTCATGCTTGGACTTTTTGTTAAAGGCACATCCTCTTCAGTGTATCATAACGTGAAATGGTGGGCAGAAAAAAGAATAGTAGTTGAAGAAAACTTGGGTTGCAATATTGGTTCCTCCACTCACTTCTCTCTGGGCCTCAGAACCACGGTAAAAAAGAAAAAAAGCAGTAATAACATCTATCTTAAGGGTTTTGCGAGGATTAAATGCAGTAACTTAGGTAAAGGTACATGGCATCATTCAATAAATTCGTTTTCCCCCCTCTTTTTCCTGTGGGTCAGTAGGCTGGAGGCCTGGCCGCTTTCGCACGCCCCTCCCAGGTCCAGGCTGGGCACTGCCGGGAGAACTGCTGCCGGCCGGACTGCTGCCGGCCGGCGGGTACCTCTCCCTCAGGTTGGTCCGGTCTGGGATCGGCCGCACGGGGGCGCGCTAGGCTGCCCCTCGGCACTCTATGGTTCTTCCTTTCGCCCCGGAAGTGGTTACAGGCCGGGTTTGGTAAGGTCGGGCCATGGTGGGGAAGAGGTTGGGAAGATGGCGTGGCGAGGCTTGGCGCAGAGAGGCTGGGGCTGTGGTCAGCCGTGGGCTCCGCCGGCGGGCGGCCGCAGCTGCGAGGAGCTCACTGCGGCCCTGGCTCAGCCGCGGCTGCTCGGGCGCAGGTAATGGTCGCCTCTCGGGGCTTCTCGCCTCTCGTGCCCTCGACTCCGGCAGCGCATCCTCAGGGGCGGAGGCCGTGCGGGTGTCTTATGCTGCCCCCGGCTTACCCTCTCTCCTCACCAGCTCCTCCTCTCTCCCTCCCCCTTTACCCCTCGCCTTCGTCCAGTCCTCGCTTCTCGCCGCGCCATCCTGCCTGGGTGCACAGTGATCAGCCCCAGCCCAGCTCTCCGTGAGCCCGCGGTTGCCCCTTTCCCATCCGGAGGGACGTGTCGGGAAGAAGTAATCTGTGAGGGCTGACTGCGCACCACGCCTCATAATCCCGCGAGCAAGTAAAGAATTAACACAGCTGGTAAAATGGCAGGGCTGAGATTTTATTCTCTGTCTTTATAAAACTTTCGTTTTACTACAAATTACCTTCATTATCGTTTAGAGAACTCTGTAAGGGAAGACGGAGTCAGAGGAGGGCATCACTTTGCCTCTTGCAGAGTTCTAGGAGAGGCTTTTCTGTTAAAGAAATTGGGAAGGGGAGTATTTGGTTTCTAGATGACTTGGAAAGAAAAGTCAATTTTTCCCGAGTAGAAGCTGTATGAAGAGTACGGCCTATCAGTATTTGCTGCTTTTGCATTAGAGTAATTCAACTCTAAATTGAGAGAAGAGAGAAATCCCTGAACTAAGATTCTGACGTGTATTTGACTCTGAAATTTCTTCCTTTAACAGAATTTCAGCTTTGCCTGTTTCTGACTTGGTTACATGTGTGCCTGGAATTCACCTGACTGATAATAGCAAGGAACATGAAGTGTTTATCAACATGGGGATTAGCCAGTGGTAAATAATTGAGGCTCCAATATGGTGGAGCCATCCTTAATTTTAAAATCACCTGGAGTGTTTGTAGACTATTTCCCAGGCCCTATCCCAGTCCTTCCTGTCATCTTGCCTGGTGCTGGGGGGCGGGGGGAGGGGGCGGGGAGTGAAAGAACCTGAAGTTCTGAACAAGCGCTGCCTGTGTGTAGGATCAGAGATTTGTGGAAAACTGGCTTATATTGTACCTTAACTTCATGATACACTGGAACATGGAGCCTCAGGCACTAATCTTAAACTGAGGAGAGGAGAATGAGGTCAGGTGGAGGTGGTGGTTGATTTCAGTGGTCCTGTTTCCATTTCCACTTTACTCCAAATCCCAGTCGAAATTGCATGGTTTGAGGGGGAGGAAAAGTGAGTACAGTTATTAGGAAGCAGCAGGTGTTAAATATTCAAGATACGTGTTAGGAAGGGAAAGGAAAAGAACTAACAACTTGGTTAATGAGGCCATATGAAAAAAAATCATGTGATGTTGAAGATTAGCATCACAATTTTTAAAAGTTTGTCATTTATATGCAAAGTTTGAAATTGACACTTGTGTTGACACTGAAAAATGTGCATTACAGGAGATTGTAGGTAAGCCTGAAATATAATAGAATATATGTCTACTTGCCTCTAGAAAGCAGCATGAGTTTCCTTGTGTAGAACTTTATTAGGTCTGCTTTCACTTCTAGTGGTTCTAAAATTCGTATGTGGAGGAATGAAGTCATGGATACGGTTAAAAAGCAGAGGTCTGGGCTCAGTCCTTGTGATTTTGATGTAATGGGCCTGAAGTGTGGCTGAGAATTTGCATTTTTTTTCTTCTTACAAGAACTACAGGTGGTGATATTCCTCAAAATTTCTGTAAACAATAGCAGGCCCAAGGCAGCCCACCAGCCAAGAATGGTTTCTGTGTTTTTAAAGGGTTGCAAAACGAAATGCTTCTTCACAAAGACAAATGTTTATTGTCTGGCTCTTTACAGAAAAAAGAAGACTATTTCACTTAGGGTTTTCAGAAACTTTACCATGATCAAACTGTTGGCAGCACTGCTGAAAAACGGTTTAGGCCTGAAAGAAGCCTGCATAATTTGTCAGTTGTATAGAACTAGCTAAGAGAAGAAAATAGTTGATTGTAGCACTTACACGGAGCTTAAATCTTTTAGATTGGGATAACAATCTTAAGATATATTTAGGTTAAATACCTGACAAATTAGTAAATCATGTATATTCAATTATTTTCCCTGTTTAATTCACCATATATTAACTCAGGATGAGTTTTAAGAAAATAATTGTGGCATGCAGGAGTTTATGCCCCTTTCCCTAAATACAACTATTTTCTTTTAAGTGGGATGAGTCTGTTGTGTGTGTGCTTGGACACGTCTTGTCTCCTTTTGCACATTAGGCCACTTCTCAGTTTATTCACACAAATCTATAGTAATACAGACATTAGTGCTGACTTGTACGATATCTAAGTGGCATTGTCTTTATCCTCACACTGTTGAAAACAATTCACTAGACTGTGTTATGTCACTCACCACTAAGGCAACAGATATATAGACATGACTTCTATTTAAAAGTTATGGGATGATATTAAAAAATGGAACCATAACAATTGTGTGGTTAGTGGTAACTCAAGCATTCATAAGATCTTTCCACTTTGAGCACGTTAGATTGCTTTCACAAATCACTATTTATTGGCAGAAGGACCAAAGCACAGAGCAAAAAGGCAGGCCTGTCCTCATGAGTTGGTATATACCTCTTGTGACTCTTTCCTCCCATCCCACCCCCGTGCATTTTATTGTGTTTCCTTTGTTTTCCAGACTTATTTCAGGTCATTTATTTTTCCATATTACCTACCCATATGAATGGTTAGAGCTTAAAAACCTAGGCATTTAAATATGATATCAAACATTTGCAATTGGAGACATTTATCATGCTTTTCCTGGTTGGTTTTACTTTTAAGAAATGTAAAACAAAAGCTCCCTAAGGATAGAGAATGTACCTTGTCATATAACGTGTGATGAAGTACTTATTACATCTAAAAGCATCCTTGTACCAACAGAAAATCCAGCTCTAACTGACCTTAATAATTAGGGGAATTTATTGGTTTATACCATTAAAAGGTCCAGAGGTGAGCCTGGCTTCTGGTGAGGCAAGATCCAGTGTTTCAGATTGTCACCAGGACTCCGTTTTCCTCTATGGCTTGGCTCTGCTTCCTAAATGTTGGCATTATGCTCTCTCCTTATTGTAAGATGGCTGTCAGCAGCTCGTGGGGCTATATACTTTTAGGTTCAAGTCCAGCAGAAAAGATTCTCTAACCCAGTATTACAAACAAAATCTTGAAATTTGAATTTCACTGGACTGGATTGGCCTAACTTGGGATACATGTTCATCTTTGAATTCCTTAAAGTTGCCAGGGATGTGGGATGTGTAGGTTGGCTTAAGCCAGTCAGGAGCTTGGTGTGCCTCCCCAAACCAAGTGGCTGGAAATTCCAGGGTACCCTTAGGTGTGGATGCTAGATTGAGCCAAAAAAGCTCACTGTCAGTCCTAGTGAAACTTTTGTATTGGAATACTTTGGTTACAAATGCTATTTTTAACATTCTAGTCAGATAGGATTAACCTGTAGATAACCATTGTAATTTAAGTAGAAATGTTGGAAGGATGAGGGATTAGATTCTAGCTCCTGCTATTCAAAGTGGTTCATGAACGAGCAGTTCAGGACAGGGTTTGCCAAACTTATTTTGTAAAAGGCTCGATAGAAAATAGGGCCACATAGGTCACTGTCAGATATTCTTTTTCTTTTAAACAACTCTTTTAAGCAATAATAAATGAGACAACTGGGGAAGCTGCTACCAGATCAGGATCTGCTAATCAAAGTAAGAACTATGTTGTCTCCACCATTATTTTCACTAGCAGAATTGATGCCTTGTGTGCTGCCTCTAACTCAACTCAGTTCTGACTTCAGGTGTTGTGCTGATGTATCTGATTAGCATGCCCTGATCACATCTCGAATCCTAACCAAAAAGATACCTGGGAAATAGTTTTTAGCTTTCCAGTCCCTGCAGCATGTGAATGTACCATAGGTGAAAGGAATAGGTGTTCAGTGAGCCAAGTCATAGTACTTAATTCTATCCAACAAGTTCTGTATGTCCAACTCTAATTCCCAGTGTATGTACTCCTAACATGTATTTTGCATCTGAACTGCATCTGGGGCCAATTTGTTCTTTGTGTCCTCAGTCCCACACTTAACTTCTGTTGAGATTCTCAAGGTAAATATTATTCTAGGCAAAAGGTCTGGCTTTGCATCAAATCCAGATTCCCAGCCTGGTGTATTTGTATTCCTTTTCAAGCATTGTGCTTCAGAATTGTAAATGAGTTGATGAGCTGTAGAAGAACTGATTGAGTATATATCCTGGAGTGTTAAGCTGTTGGAGATATAAAGATATCTCATCCTTCATATTTCTTGGTCTAAAAAGAAAAAAATGTGGCCTACTGGTTGGGATTCCGGGTTCTCACTGCTGTGACCCAGGTTCATTCTTGGTTAGGGAGCTGAGATCTCTAAGCCACGAGACGTGGCCAAAAAAAAAAGAATACCAGAAACCAACAACATTGGATTACAATTTTTAAAAAACTTATTTTATTTATTTATTTTTGGCTGCATTGGGTCTTCGTTGCTGTGTGCAGGCTTTCTCTAGTTGCGGTGAGCGGGGGCTGCTTCATGGCGGTGTGCGGGCTTCTCATTGCGGTGGCTTCTCTTGTTGCAGAGCACGGGCTCTAGGCGCATGGGCTTCACTAGTTGTGGCTCGCTGGCTCAGTAGTTGTGGCTCCCTGGCTCTAGAGCGCAGGCTCAGTAGTTGTGGCGCATGGGCTTAGTTGTTCCATGGCATGTGGGATCTTCCCGGACCAGGGCTCGAACCCATGTCCCCCTGCATTGGCAGATGGATTCTTAACCACTGCTGCCACCAGGGAGGCCCTGGGTTACAATTTGTAACCATTTACAGGGAAACATTTAAAGGAAACGTATTCCTATTACTTTATGTCACATCTTTGGAGTTTTTGGCCCAAAGTGGTGTTACTTGTAATTTATTTACTAGACCTAGCTCTAAATTACTTTGGAATAGTTAATAAAAATCAAATCCAATTGCAAAGGATTAACATCTGCCACTTTTAAAGCTGTTATCAGTTAGGAATGCATTTGGCTGTAAGTTAATTGTTGCTTAAAGAAAGGAGAGGAGTATTTAGCATAAAATGATTGTAGGTAGGTGGCTATTGTCTTTGCTCAGTGGCTCAAAAAATGTAAAGGTTAGTTTCTGAAGACCTTGGCCTTTCTCTGGGCATTCAAGATGACTGCCTCATCTCTAGAAAATTGCGTCCTTTTTCAAGGCAAAAAGAAGTGGGAGGGATATGACATTAGTGATACCTCCATTTTTATCAGATAAGCAAAACCTTTTCAAGAGGTGTCTAAACAGTTAAGTCTCATTTTGTCAGAACTCTGTAATATGGCCCTCCCTAGCCATAGGAGAGACTGGAAAAGTGAAGATATTTATCTTTCCTAGCCTCTGCAGAAAAAGCAGGCAACAGAACAAGAACTAGAAATAGATTTGCAATTAGCCATTCAACAGTTACTTGATAAAGGATATTCATAAGACTGGGAACAGGTTCTGAAGTCCAGAGCCATTCAGAGCAACATTGGCATTGTTTGACTGAGTGCACTGCTTTCCAAAATAGATTTTGTTGAAAGAAGTAGCACTTATTTGTGAGTACAAATTCTAAATTATTAGAAGTTTTAAGGTGAATTAACTTTATCATCATCACCCATCCTCACCATGTGATGTCTGAGAAGTTGAACTGTGGCGTGGACTCAGTGTTGAAGACAGAGCATTTTAGGCGAGTAATAGTAATAGTAGCTATACCATTTTCTGAGTTTCATGTTTCCAAATGCCTACTGGACATCACCTGCGTGTTCTACCAATGCTAAAAAAATACTTCGTTGCAATATAATTTACATGTAGTAAAGCATATAAGTATTAAGCATACAGCCCATTAGTTCTGACAAATGTATACACCTGTGCAACCATCACCTAAAAATAAAGATACTGCCCATCATTCCATCTAGTTCCCTCTTGCCCCTTTTCAGTCAAGTCCCACTTTGGGCAACCACTATTGATTTTTTAAAATGTTTGTTTGTTTGTTTATTTATTTATTTATTTATGGCTACGTTGGGTCTTTGTTGCTGCATGAGGGTTTTCTCTAGTTGTGGCGAGCAGGGGCTACTCTTCGTTGCGGTGCACGGGCTTCTCATTGTGGTGGCTTCTCTTGTTGCAGAGCATGGGCTCTGGGTGCGCGGGCTTCAGTAGTTGTAGACGAGGGCTCAGTAGTTGTGGCTCACGGGCTCTAGAACGTGGGCTCAGTAGTTGTGGCACACAGGCCTAGTTGCTCCACAGCATATGGGATCTAACCGGACGAGGGCTCGAACCCGTGTCCCCTTCATTGGCAGGTGGATTCTTAACCACTTGGCCACCAGGGAAGTCCACCACTATTGATTTTGATCACCACAAATAATTTTTGCCTGTTCTTCAGCTTGATATGCATTAATGGAATCACACACATTATTTGCTCTTTTGTGTTTGACTTCTTTTACTCAGCAGTGTTTTTGAGATTCATCCGTGGGGCTTCCCTGGTGGCGCAGTGGTTGAGAGTCCGCCTGCCGATGCAGGGGACACGGGTTCATGCCGCGGAGCGGCTGGGCCCGTGAGCCAAGAGGCCCGCGTACCGCAAAAAAAAAAAAAAAAAAAAAAAAAAAGAGATTCATCCGTGATGTGTGATCAGTAGTTTTTCACTGAGTGGTACAGTTGGCCCTCTGTATCTCCAGGTTCCTCATCCATGGATTCAACCAACTGTGGATGGGGAATGTCACTGTATTACACCATTTTATATAAGGGATTTCAGCATCCCGAATTTGGTATCCGCAGGGGTTCCTAGAACCAGTCTCCCATGGATACTGAGGGACCACTGTATTCCATTGTATGAATATAACACAGTTTATCCTTTCCCCTGTTGATGGAAATTTAAGTTCCAATTTTTACCTGTTAGAACTGAGCTGCTGTGATTGCAAGCATTTTAAACAGTGCCCAAGATGGAATTATTCATCTCTCATATTTCCAGTTTCCTATTTTGGTGCCTCTGATTTTCCTTGTCTTAGTGAATAGTACCACCTTCCTTTCAGTTATTCAGAATAAAACCAATAATCATTCTCGACCCCTTCTTTCTTCTAACATAATTATTGACCCTTTCTTTATTAGGAACTGACCTTGGTGGTGGAGATAAAATGAATACAGAAATGATAATCTAGTTATGGTACAGGCAATAAATGAGACAAGTATAAGAGTACACACAGGATGCTTTAGGACTCTAGGAGTACAAAAGAGACACCCAGCCTGCGAGAGTTTAGGAAAGCTTCCTGGAGGAGGAAGTAAATGAACTGAATTTTGAAGGGCACGAAAAAGTTAAAGGGAAGTAAGTACCGCAAGAAAGGAGTAGCATTGCTGAGTTTGGTGGGGTGATGAAAAATTTACTGTGGGATTTAAAGCAGGGGAATGATAATATATTTGTGCTTAATAAAATGTGGAGGATGAATTGGAGTAGGGCAGTACTAGAAGCAGTGATATCTGTTAGGAAATGGTAGAGTATTCCAGGCCAAAAGGGATGAACTAAGGGATTGTGTGGGAATTAGGGAGAGAATGTTGGCCCTCTAAGAGGGCATTTGAGGAAGTGTTGAATGTTTGTGGAAGAGTGATATGAGGAAAGAAGAACATGCAACATGTTAAAATGTTTGAACTTAAGTCAGCTGTTGCTGTAGTTTAGGCATGGGGTACGGGACTAGATTAGGAGTGAAAAAAATATTTGACAGATCTGGTTTTAAATTAGATGGTAAGAATTGAGAGAGAACTCCATAATGACTTCTAGATTTTTAATCTTAGTGATTAAGGTAACTGTGGGCCCACTGAAAGAATAAAGAAGTCAGAAAATGGAGCTTGTAGAGGGGGATGAGTTCCCTTCTGAATATATTGGTTTTAAAGTAATGGGGAGCATATCCAAGTAGAATTATTCAATATATAGTTGGAAATACAAGACAAGAAAATTGAGGCTGGGACTAGAGACATATATTTGAATCAGTTACTTGCTTAGAAGTCATCCAGGCCACAGAAATGAACTTTTTCTTTTATTCAACCAGAGTGTTTCAAGGCCCAGGTTACAAAGGTGAGAAGACCTGTCTGACTGGCAGACAGGAGTTCTATGAGTCTAGAAGGATATAGTATGATTAGAGTACAATGAGAACAAACAGGAAGGGGCCTCTACATGGTCTACCTGGGGGAAATTACCATTTTACAAGAGAAAAAAATGCCTCACAAATTTATATGGGTTCAATTTGAATGGAGAATGTGTAAAGGAACTATTAGAGCCTTTAAGCATATCTGTCTTTACGGGATAGGAGAAAGGGGGAAGCCGTTAGGAAAGCAAGTTTGAAGAGCAGGGAGTGCAACCTTACAGGCGCTGACCGGTGTGATCAGTAGTGTCAGAGGTTTTGAGGAGGTCAAGCTATAAGGACTCAAACAAGAAAACCCTTTATAGAACATCTAGTTGGGTGTCCCCCAAACTGGTAGTGAAGTAAATAGGGGGCAAGGTAGGGAAAATCCGCCAATTTGTAATGGTTAGTACTTATAAAAGGAAAATCATTATTTGATTTAAATGTTTGGCCAAACTTCAAAAAAAAAATAAAGCTATTCTGTGCTAATTCAAACCACAACTTGTAGTTCTCCAGCTTTTTACAGGATTGCAGATGTGTGGGGGATGGATACAAATTATTTTGTTGATTGATACACAGTAATGGCCCAAACAGATGCCCTGTAAAGCTGCTGTAGTTTATGTCTCTACTTTTCCAGAAGGGCACACAGTTCATTGTTTTGACTGAATCCTACCTGGGAGTAGGAGTCTTGGCGGCTTTGGGGCTGCATAGTGAGAATAAACTGAAATGGTGATGATGCACGTCAGTTGGGGAGGCTCGTAGAGGTTGATGTTTGCAAGATGTAGCTCTGTTCGTTTGTTCGTTCCTTCCTGCCTTCCTATTTATTTTCCTTATTTTTTTTTTTTGGCTGGCATCGTTTGTTCGTTCCTTCCTGCCTTCCTATTTATTTTCCTTTTTTTTTTTTTTGGCTGCATCGGGCCTTAGTTGCAGCACACGGGATCTTCGTTGAGGCACGCAGGATCTTTCATTACCACACTCGGTCTCTGTTGCTGCGCTCGGGCTTCTTACTAGTTGCGGCGTGAGGGTTTTCTCTCTCTAGTTGTGTTGCGCGGGCTCCAGAGCACGAGAGCTCTGTAGTTTGCAGCACGCAGGCTCTCTCATTGAGGTGCGTGATCTCAGTAGTTGTGGCGCATGGAGGCACGTGGGATCTTAGTTCCCCAATCAAGGCTCGAACTGGCGTCCCTGCAGCTGTGTCTAATCTGTTATTTTCCCCTATAGGTTTAACTTTTTTATTCAGCAAAAATGTGGATTCAGAAAAGCACCCAGGAAGGTTGAACCTCGAAGATCAGACACAGGAACAAGTAGTGAAGCATACAAGAGAAGTGCTTTGATTCCTCCTGTAGAAGAAACAGCCTTTTATCCTTCTCCCTATCCTATAAGGACTCTTGTAAAGCCTTTGTTTTTTACTGTTGGGGTAAGAGCTCACGTCACTAGGAGTTACCTACCTTGCTGCAGGTGTAGTGTTAAAGTATCAATACTACTTGTCCTATTTGGGCTCCCTTAAAGACAAGTGGAGTGGGATCAAAAGGATCTGGGGTCATGATTACAATAGAACGTGAATTTAATAATTGCTGTTAGAGTATGGGTCATTTATGTAAGCCCTGGAGAAGAAACTCATGGGCCTCTTATTTGGTATACCAATGCAAGTGATACTGAGTTGATATTTTGAATTTTATTGGAAAAGTTCTAACTGTAAACAGGCCCCAGGGTACTGTAAAGTTAATAAAACAGGAAACAATTAAGTGTTCTTTTAACGTTAATAAAATGGGAAACAATTAAGTGTTCTTTTCACCTAGTAAGTTTCAGTGTGCCAGATGTTCCTTATGTTTATAAAAAGCAATGAAAATGAAATATCCTTGGAACTATGTATAG
The DNA here is from genome assembly GCF_002837175.3 of Physeter macrocephalus. Taxonomy (NCBI): domain Eukaryota; kingdom Metazoa; phylum Chordata; class Mammalia; order Artiodactyla; family Physeteridae; genus Physeter; species Physeter macrocephalus. The sequence continues at coordinate 76,708,497 of NC_041214.2, read as the reverse complement.
ATCTATTAAAAAATTTTTTTTTGGTAATTTGTTTTATATAGTTTACAGGCTGTGCATTTGGATCAGCTGCCATTTGGCAATATGAATCACTGAAATCCAGGGTCCAGAGTTATTTTGATGGTATAAAAGCTGATTGGTTGGATAGCATAAGACCACAGAAGGAAGGAGACTTCAGAAAGGAGGTAAAGATAAACATGGCCTTTTTTTTGTTCTAGTTGATCAGTTTTTGAAGTCTGGTTATTTATGAAGTGTTTTTAGTTAATGGCAACATTAGATCAGTAGATGTGAAGTCATTGCAGTTAATATTCTTCTTTAGAGTCATTTCATTGTAGTAAGTATTAATGTTTCGTATGTCTGGCAACGTTGTACTTAACAGGGTTCCAAGAAGTTTGTTCCTCTACCCACATACCAAGAATCACCACCGATAGTTGTTCAAAATTAATGTTTTGGAGCCTCTTCCAGCTCTACTAAGGGCCACTGTTTTACTTTTAGAATACATATTAGAATCACAGGGAGTTTTATGCTTAAGGGTAGAGATACTATGTGGGTTTTAAAAAGCTTCTCAGTGACATGATGTTTATATATCTCCGATAAATAACCACTGTTGATGTTTTTTCTAACTGTGCTCGGGGGATCAAGATGCAAGAAAAGGGTACAAATATAGAGCTTTTAGAACTTTTCATTATTTCATATGCAAGTTGATAGCCTTCCTTCCACCTAACTGATTTTCTTAAAATGTTGCCTTTTAGATAAAGCATATATTTTATTTCATTTGCCAGGACTTATTGAGCAGAGACCATAGGCTAATTTGTGGATCCAGGTCCATTTATTTTTCAAGCATCTCCGTATTTTTTTTATGACACACTGCTCTTCCAATTTGGAGAGAGTGTTGATATCCTCTTCAGTTTTCTCCTTCCTAGGAACTTCTTATTCCTGGCCAGTGAGAGAGCAGCCTTGGGTTTTCTTTTTCCTAATGATAGTTGAAAGTTCCTCTAAGCAGGGAGAAGGATTCATTCCTCCTTGTTTCCCCATAGACACAAGAAGCATGAGCCCTACCAGTTCTAGAGAGGCTTTATGTCAGAAGAACAATGGATGTAATATTTGCAGGTAAAACCTGCAATAATGAACAGTGGTTTTTATTCAGTACAATATGTTTGAGAAGATAGTAACACTGACCTATTCCACAGTCCTGGATCCCTTGAAAGCTACAGGCTTCTGCACTATAAAGTTTTGATACCCAAATTGTTCCTTGGAATGGTGAAAATGACACATGCAATATACATAATCTTCATCCAAAGATGGATTTGCTTAAAGTAGTTAAATGATAAGAAATAAAATATAAAATCCATGTTAAAGAAAATTGAAGTAACACATAAATGTAACATGGGAAGTGAAAGTCCTAGGAACCTGTGCCCCGCTACTACATATGCAGTGAGTAAGGTCTGAGAGTTCACACACATTTAATTGTTGTTGACCTTGAACAACTCAGGGGTTGGAGTGTTGACCCTCCACGCAGTGGCAAATGTGCCTGTAACTTTATAGTTGGGCCTCTGTAACAGCGGTCCCACATCTGTGGATTCCACCAACTGCGAATGGTGTAGTATATTGTAGTACATATTTATTGAAAAAAACCTGCATATAAGTCCAGTGCAGTTCAAACCCCTGCTGTTCAAGGGTCAACTGAATTGCAAAAATGGAATCATTGTTGTGCATGAATCAAATACATGTTGATCTGTAACTTTTTTTCTTTACCTTGGGTTTCTTTCTGTATTAGTATACAAAGTCTGGTTCAGTTTCATAGTTAGAACATAGTTTTTTTTAATTAAAAAACTTTAATCATGGAAAATTTCAAAGGTAAAGTAAAAAGTGTGAAGAGAATAGTATAATGAACCCCTGTCATCCAATGTCAACAATTATTGACACATAGCCAACTTTGTTTCATCTAGTTCCCCTTCTTTCCCTTCCCTCCCCACCACTGATTACTATAAAGCAAATTCTAGGCATATATCATCTATTAAAATTTCAAGGTGTGCCCCTGAAAGATTAGGATTCTGTCTTTTTCTAAACCTGTTATACCTTTTTTTTTTTTTAAAAAAGGCAATTTTAGTAGGAAATTTTCTTGGTTAGAATTTTAAAACTAGATTGGGTCTTGGTGAACAGTCACTTGATAGTGTGCTAGGTACTTTATGTTATTGATATTCCTCACAGTGGTACTGCTAGATATCTGTTACTGTCTCCATTTTATGTATCAGGAAACTGAAGTTTAGAAGTAATTTGAGGTCACAGAGCTAATCAGTGGCTTTGTGTAGAGAATGCAGGCTGTCTGACTATAAAACACCTGTGTTTTCCACTCTCACATATTTGTTATGTCTGTTGTTCAGTAGAGATTTTTATAGATGAGGACTCTTTCATTTATGCACAAAGCATTTTCTTTCTTGCTTTTCATTTACGTAGCCTGAAATTACTTACCATATGGTGATATGCAATTTTTCTTCTGTTTTAGATTAACAAGTGGTGGAATAACCTAAGTGATGGCCAGCGGACTGTGACAGGTTTGTGTTAGCTTACACGTTTTAGCCATTCAAGGGAAGAGAAATCAAACCAAAAGGTACAGTATGTCATAGTCAATGGCTTTTGTACCATGCTCATCAATGGTTTACAAGACAGAGTTTCTGTACCTTCAGGCTAATGTAATGGTTTGAAAGTAGTGTGGCATAAAGGTATACATGAGGCTCTGGGTCAGTTATTTTCTAATTTTGATCTAGTATGATATTGATCAAATGATCTATCTTTGTTGTAAAATCCTAGCTTGTGAAATAGGTTATGAGTAATTATTACTTTCCCATTAAAGTAACTAAAGGGGACATTGATTAAGTACCTTCTTTATGCAGCATGCTTTATACATATTCTCTCTGTACCTCACAGGGTTGCTTACAGGGTAGTTATCTCCCTTTTTACAGATAAGGAAACTGGCTTTCAGAGAAGGAACTTTTCGAAGGTCACACTGCTAGTAAGTAAGAGCTGAGTTTCAAAACCCAGGTCTGTCTCATCCTAAAGCCGGTTTTCTCTTTTGTACACCATGCTGTTTATAAGATCCTCTTTAAATGTAAGCATAACATGTATTATCACCATGATAATTTGTTTTTTGTAAATTTTTATGGAAGACAGATCTGGCTCTTCAAGGTAACACTTGTGCAATATATTATGGACTTAGTTATTTTGAGAAATTTGGGGAAATGGATTTGTAAGTTCTTTAACAATTGTGCAGATAGGGAAAAAAATCTTCCTAGAGAAATAGTAAAATAACTGCTTTTCCTTAAATATGGTTAGACTTAATGGTAATCTTAATTTTCTATACCTACTTAAGTGGAGAAAAGGTGCTTATGTTTCTTCATTCAGACTATGTCTGGAAGGTTTAATTTTTCTGTCTCCTTGGTGGAACCTGATCCTGTCTTCAAGCTTATGGTTTAGACATTGCTTCCTGCAGGAAGTGCTTTTTTTCTGAACTCATTGCACTTTTTAATCACTTATAACACAACCTGCCTTATATAATTGTACATGTATCATCTTTGAGGACAATGATGAGATTTTTCATTTTGCTGTAGCTCCTAGCACATACCTGGCACACAGTAAAGGCATTCAGTTAAAATCTATTGAGTGAATGAATGTCGATGAGATCTTGAATCAAAAGATTGAGATTTTTCAAAGTGTATTGCCATACTGTATAATTGATTAGTCAGGGAGGTCTTAATAAATATGATAACTTCAAAAATAGCTCTGTGATAACACGTTTCCATTGGAATTAATTGGGATTTTTGGTTTGTTTGCTTGTTCTCTGAGTATTAATAGCCTTTCCTTAGGGTAGCAAAGTTTTGATTTCTTTTGATATTTTCAAAGTATCTCACAATTAGTTGATACCTAGTGTTCTTTGAAGATTGTGAAGATTTTGTCATTTAACATTTGAGGAAACCTGGGACCAGAATTTAAAACCTTTTTCATGCCAGGGAATGGTTTATTCAAAGAAGTTGGTATTTGGAGATAACTAAAAATCAGAATTCTTTCCCTTAGATGACATTGCAGTATAACTAGCAGCTTGAGTATAAAGTACTTCGAACCACATAAATGCGAATGGTCATGCTAAAGACCTTAAATACTTATTGTCAGGTTAGCTAAGTGACTTTTAAAGGCTGAGGAAATGCTCTTTGATCTGTTCAGTGTCATCTCAGACTCCTCCTTCAGGAAATAATTATTCTGGTAGCAGTGAATCTAGCCTCACAACACTTGTTGGTGGTGCTTTATAATCAGTTAGCTCTATACTAAAATTTCAGTGATTAATAAACTTGTGCTTTAGTTATATCTTGTCTCTTTTCAGAGGTGCCAGTTCATTCCACTGACCTTGCTTAGCCCCTCGATTGCTTCCTTTAGGCTGATTTAAGTGAGGTTGGCTCAGCTCCTGGCTTTTATTGAGGATGGGGTGACAGATTCATTCTGTACCATATTTTCCTTGGATTGTAGCTGTTCTCTGAGTGTTTTTCTTTTTTATTTTGAAAGAACTTGACAAGTCCTTAGGCCACTGACCTAGAAAGTTTCAAAGCTATGTGAGACTAGTGTGCTTCTTTGCTCTGTAGTATTCACACCTAAACACTGGCAGCTTGAAAACTGTAGCAGGTTAAAGATTTCGCAGTTTTACACCAAACATTTCAGGTAAGAATTCCTTGCTATCTGAACCTAATGTGCTCATGGATTTGGATGGCAAGATTTTGGTTATAGCAAGTTCAGACAGCAAAATGTTTTATCCAAATGCATTTGTTTCCTGAGCTTGAGGTTTAACAAGGGATATCTCAAATTTATCCATATCTCTTTTGAGTCCTAGGTTTGGATAAGAACAGTTCAAATCATAAGGGATACCTGTAATTTACTTTATCTTTAAGGTGGAATCCAGTGGTGAGGTGAAAAACCTCCCTTCCTTAGAGCTGATAGCAGTTTTGGAGTCCCTAGTTTTTGACTCTTCTAGCTCAATCTGTCCCTGGAAATCACTTTGTCAAGATCTACCAGAGAACTGGTCTTAATCCCTTAATCTTTTTTTTTTTCCTTATCTGGTTTAGGGATTTTTTTTTTAATTGTTACACAGACATATCTCCCCAAATGTCACATTGCTCTGAAAAAGTTGTTATAAGTTCACTTGGTGTTTGTAGGATGAAGGGGGAGCATCAAGTAGCATTCTTCAAAGTTAGGCTTGTCCCTGTTACCTTTTTATTTCAGCTAGTCTCCTGTATTACCTTGCTCTGCAAGGCTTTTAAGAGGCCCCAGGCAACCCCCAAGGAGAGTATTTCCCCTACATTTCTAGCTTTTAGAGATGCCTATGAGGCACTCGTCATAGTTTTAGTTATTTCTGGGGAAAGGATAACAAAACTAATGCTGGAGTGCCAGCTAGGCTTCAAGTACTATGTTAGGTACTTTACAGACACACATTATTGTTAATCCTTATTATTAATCTTTTTTTAAAATAAATTTATTTATTTATTTTTGGCTGCGTTGGGTCTTTGTTGCTGCACGTGGGCTTTCTCTAGTTGTGGCGAGTGGGGGCCACTCTTCATTGCAGTGCATGGGCTTCTCATTGCAGTGGCTTCTCTTTGCTGCAGAGCATGGGCTCTAGGCATGTGGGCTTCAGTAGTTGCAGCACGCGGGCTGAGTAGTTGTGGCTCGTGGGCTCTAGAGCACAGGTTCAGTAGTTGTGGCGCACAGGCTTAGTTGCTCTGCGGCATGTGGGATCTTCCCGGACCAGGGCCGTGTCCCCTGTATTGGCAGGTGGATTCTTAACCACTGTGCCACCAGGGAAGTCCTTAAGAGCCCTGTTACTGGTATCCTCATTGTTCAGATGGGGTAAGTGAGGCTCAGAGAGGTTAAATAACTTGTCTGAGATCACACAGCTAGAAAGGCTGGAGATGGGAAACAAACTCCTTAGTTCAAATAATATGCATTTTATTATATCCATTCACTTTCTGCTATAGCAAACCACCACTAATTAACTTTCTGATAAACCACACTGCCTTCCGCCATCTCAGGTATCTCAGTGCTGATTCATAGACCAAATTGCAGCAAATTGTCCCAAGGCAGCAGGCTGGCATTCAGTGAAGAAAGAGGGACGTTTTCGGCTACTTGGTTTATGGTTTGTCATTGTAAAATGAATAAATGTTCATGGTAACATTAAAATAGAGAATATGTAAAATAAAAAAATAAATCTCTCTCACTGTAAACGTCCACTTCCACCCCCATAACCATTGCCTTTTTAGCTGCTTGTGTATTCTTCCAAAGCACCTGTTTATATATAGACATTTGTATCTGTATCTAACTATGGTTTAAACACAAACAGTAGCATGTAATGCATACTCCTCTACACCTCCACACCTCCTCTACGCCTTTATTTTTTTTCACTTAGTATTTTAAAGGACATTCCATATCGATGCAAGTAGGTCTATTGTATGCTTTTAAAAATATTTTATTGAAGTATAATATACATGGAAGAACATGCACATGTCAGATGTACAACTAATTTTCACAAACTGAGCACATCCACATAAGTAGCACCCAGATCAAGAAATGGAAATTACCAGCACCCCAGGATCATTCTTTTTAATGGCATTGCAGTAGTCCATGCAAATGAATACTATTGTAACAAGTCTTCTATTAATGAATATTTAAGTTGTCTTTAGTCTTGCTTTCATAGGAGGATGGAAGATGGGTAGTCTCTTTGGATTTCCTCTCGATTTCAGGAAGCTGTGGAACCAGTCCTTAACTTGTTTTGTGGATACTCCCCAGGAGGAGAAATTATAGCCACTGTGTGAGGCTGACAGAATGATCCCAGTGCTTGTAGTCCTGGTTCCCAGGGAGCCTGAGGACCGCTTGAACTCAGTTGTTTGGCTGCTGAGGGTGTGTGTGCTTGTCATTGTCCGGACTAGCCAGGTTCATTCAGATAGAGGAGCTGTGGAGGGGTGAGCTGACCCACCGCAGAAACAGAAGGGTTGCTGTACTTAGCTGTTAGAGTCCAACTGGGATAGTCTTTTTAAATTCTTTTTTAGGAAAAGAGAGAAAGAGATTGTACCCCCGTCCTTGGAGGAGGAAGATAGGCTGAAGTTACTGAACCCCCAGTAGTGCTTCCCAAATCAGTCTATCTTTTTTTTTTTTTTAAATCAAGGTATAATTCACATGTCCTAAAATTCATCATTTAAAAGCACAGTTGACCCGTGAACAATGCAGAGGTTAGGGTTGCTGACCCTCCACACAGTTGAAAATCTGTGTATAACTTTATAGTCAGCACTCTGTCCACTGTTACGCATCCATGGATTCAACCAACCATGGCTCATGTAGTACCATAGTACTTACTTAAAAAAAAAATCTTCATAAGGTGGACCTGTGCAGTTCAAACTCATGTGTTCAACTATACAATTCAGTGGTTTTTATTATATTTACAAGGTTGTGCTACTATCACCATCACCTACTCCCAGAACATTTTCATTACCCCAGGAAGAAACCCCATAGCCATTAGCAGTCACTCCCTATTCCCTTCCTCCCCTCAGCCCTAGACACCTACTTTCTTTCTCTGTGGATTTGCCTGTTCTGGACACTTCATAAAAATGGAATCACATAAATATGAGGCCTTTTGTGGCTGCTTCTTTCACTTAGTGTAATGTTTTCAGAGTTCATCCATAGTGGCACGTGTCAATACATATTTCTTTTTATGGCTAAATAATATTCCATTATATGGATACATCACATTTTATTCATTCATCTGTTGGTGGATATTTGTTTCTACTTTTTGGCTTAATATTATGATAATGCTGCTATGAATTTTCATATATATGTTTTGTGTGGACATATGTTTTCATTTTTCTTGCTAATATACCTAGAAGTGGAATTGTTGGGTCATATGGTACTCTAACTTTTTTAAAACAGTGGTAAAAAACACATAAAATGCACCATTTAAACCATTTTTAAGTGTATAGTTTAGTAGAGTTAATTATATTCACATTGTTATGAAACACCTCCAAAACTCTTTTCGTCTTGTAAAACTGAAACTCTATACCCATTATACAACAATTTCCCTTTTTTCCCCTTCCCCAGCTCCTGGTAACTATCATGCCACTTTTTTTTTTTTTTTTTTTCTTTTCGGTATGCGGGCCTCTCACCGCTGCAGCCCCTCCCGCTGCGGAGCACAGGCTCCGGACGCGCAGGCCCAGCGGCCACGGCTCACGGGCCCAGCCGCTCCATGGCACGTGGGATTCTCCTGGACCAGGGCACGAACCCTCATCCCCTGCATCGGCAGGTGGACCCCCAACCACTGTGCCACCAGGAAAGCCCATGCCACTTTTTGTTTCTATAAATTTCACTACTTTAATACCGCATATAAGTGGAATCATATAGTACTTGTTCTTTTTTTTTTTTTTTTTTTGCGGTACGCGGGCCTCTCACTGTTGTGGCCTCTCCCGTTGCGGAGCACAGGCTCCGGATTCGCAGGCTCAGCGGCTGTAGCTCACGGGCCCAGCCGCTCCGCGGCATGTGGGATCTTCCTGGACCAGGGCACAAACCCGTGTCCCCTGCATCCGCAGGCGGACTCTAAACCACTGCGCCACCAGGGAAGCCCTTCCTTGTCTTTTTTGACTGGCTTATTTCACTTAACATAATGTCCTCAGGGGTCGTCCATGTTGTAACATGTGACAAGATTTCCTTCCTTTTTTAAGGCTGAATAATTAATTCCTTTGTGTGTATACACCAGATTTTGTTTATCCTTTAATTCTTCGATGGCCATTTGGGTTGCTTCCACCTCTTGGCTATAGTGAGTAGTGCTGCTAGGAACATGGGCTTGCAAATCTCTTTGTGTCCCTGCTTTCAATTCGTTTGGATATATACCCAGAAGTAGGATTGCTGAACTATATGGTAGTTCTATTTTTAATTATTTGAGGAAGCTCCATACTGTTTTCCATAGTGTTTGCACCATTTTACAATCCTACAACGGTTCTGATTTCTTTGCATCCTTGTCAGCACTTGATATTTTCTGTTTATGGTTTTTTTAAAAAATGGGTGCCATCCTAATGGGTGTGAGGTGACACATGGTGATTTTGATTTGCATTTCTCTAATTAGCTGTGTTGCTCATCTTTTCATTTGTTGGTTGGCCATTTGAATATCATCTTTGGATCAGTGTTCAAGTTCTTTCCTCACTTTAATCAGGTTGAATTTTGTTGAGTTGTAGGAATTCTTTATATGTTCTAGATATTAACCCTTTATTAGATAGATGACTTGCAGATATGTTCTCCTATTCTGTAGGTTGCCTTCACTTTGTTGTGTCCTTTGCACAAAAGCTTTTAGGTTTGATGTCCCATTTGTCTATTTTTTCTCTTTTGTTGTCATAGCCAAGAAATCATTGCCAAATCCAATGTTATGAGGCTTTTCCCCTGTTTTCTTCTAGGAGTTTTAAAGTTGTTGGTCTTACCTTTAGGCCTCTAATTAATTTTTAGTTAATTTTTGTGTAGGGTGTAAGGTAAGAGTCCAAGTTTATTCTTTTGAGTGTGAATATCCACTTTTCCCTGTTTTCTTTCTGAAGAATGCCAAATTGTTTTCCATTGCACCATTTTATATTACCTTAGTGTATGAGGATTCCATTTGTTATTGCTTGTCTTTTTCTAATATATCATCAACTACAATTTTTTGGTATTTTTTTATTGTGGTAAAATATACGTAACATAAAATCTATCATTTTAGCCATACCATAAAGTGTGCAATTCAGTGACATTAAGAACATTCACAGTGTTGTGCAACTGTCATCACTGTCCATTTCTAGAACTTTTCAGCATCCCAAACAAACTCTACCCATTAAACAATAACTTCCCATTTCCCCTACCCCTTAGCCTTTGGTAACCACCATTCTACTTTCTGTTTCTGTGAGTTTGCCTACACTTCATATAAGTGGAATTATAAAATCTGTTTTTGTGTCTGGCTTCTGTTGTTTAGCATACTGTTTTCCAGGTTCATCCACATTTTAGCACATATCAGAATTTCATTCTTTTTTAAGGCTGAATAACATTGCATTGTTTTTTCAATTTTTTTTTAAATTGAAGTATAGTTGATTTACAATGTTACGTTAATTTCTGCTATACAGCAAAGTGATGCAGTTATATATATACATTCCTTTTTAAAAATATTCTTCTCCATTATGGTTTATGGTTTATCATAGAATGTTGAATATAGTTCTTTGTGCTATACAATAGGACCTTGTTGTTTATCTATTCTATATATAAAAGCTCACATCTGCTAACCCCAACCTCCCACTCCAACCCTCCCCCAGCTTCCTCCCCCTTGGCAACCACAGGTCTGTTCTCTATGTCTGTGAGTCTCTTTCTGTTTCATAGATAGGTTCATTTGTGTCATATTTTAGATTCCACATATAAGTGATATCATATATTTGTCTTTCTCTTTCTGACTTACTTCACTTAGTATGATAATCTCTAGTTGCATCCATGTTGCTGCAAATGGCATTATTTCATTTTTTTTATGGCTGAGTAGTACTCCATTGTATATATGTGCCATGTCTTCTTTATCCATTCATCCAGTTGATGGACATTCAGGTTGTTTCCATGTCTTGGCTATTATGACTAGTGCTGCTATGAACATAGGGGGTGCATGTATCTTTTTGAGTTATACTTTTGTCTGGATATGTGCCCAGGAGTGGGATTGCTGGATCATATGGTAACTCTGTTTTTAGTTTTCTGAGGAACCTCCATACTGTTTTCCACAGTGGCTGCAAAATCTTACATTCCCACGAACAGTATAAGAGGGTTGCCTTTTCTCCACACCCTCTCCAGCATTTGTTATTTGTAGGCTTTATAATGGCCGCTCTGACCAGTGTGAGGTGATACCTCATTGTAGTTTTAGTTTTTTTTTTTTAACATCTTTATTGGAGTATAATTGCTTTACAATGGTGTGTTAGTTTCTGCTTTATAACAAAGTGATTCAGTTATACATATGTTCCCCTATCTCTTCCCTCTTGCATCTCCCTCCCTCCCACCCTCCCTATCCCACCCCTCTAGGTGGTCACAAAGCACCAAGCTG
>NC_041214.2:76696388-76697147 GCF_002837175.3 Physeter macrocephalus | reverse complement strand
TATATATGTCCATGCCACTCTCTCACTTTGTCACAGCTTACCCTTCCCCCTCCCCATATCCTCAAGTCCATTCTCTAGTAGGTCTGTGTCTTTATTCCCATCTTACCCCTAGGTTCTTCATGACCTTTTTTTTTTCTTAGATTCCATATATATGTGTTAGCATTACTTCACTCTGTATGACAGACTAGTTCCATCCACGTCACTACAAATAACTCAATTTCGTTTCTTTTTATGGCTAATATTCCATTGTATATATGTGCCACATCTTCTTTATCCATTCATCTGTTAATGGACACTTAGGTTGCTTCCAGGTCCTGGCTATTGTAAATAGAGCTGCAATGAACATTGTGGTACATGACTCTTTTTGAATTATGGTTTTCTCAGGGTATATGGCCAGTAGTGGGATTGCTGGGTCATATGGTAGTTCTATTTTTAGTTTTTTAAGGAACCTCCATACTGTTCTCCATAGTGGCTGTATCAATTTACATTCCCACCAACAGTGCAATAGTGTTCCCTTTTCTCCGCACCCTCTCCAGCATTTATTGTTTGTAGATTTTTTGATGATGGCCATTCTGACCGGTGTGAGATGATAACTCATTGTAGTTTTGATTTGCATTTGCATTTCTCTAATGATTTGCATTCTCTAATGATTAATGATGTTGAGCATTCTTTCATGTGTTGAGCATTCTTTCATATCTTCTTTGGAGAAATGTCTATTTAGGTCTTCTGCCCATTTTTGGATTGGGTTGTTTGTTTTTT
>NC_041214.2:76693786-76696012 GCF_002837175.3 Physeter macrocephalus | reverse complement strand
TTTAATCCATTTTGAGTTTTTTTTTGTGTATGGTGTTAGGGAGTGTTCTAATTTCATAGTTTTACATGTAGCTGTCCAGTTTTCCCAGCACCACTTATTGAAGAGGCTGTTTTTTCTCCAGTGTATATTCTTTCCTCGTTTATCAAAGATAAGGTGACCATATGTGCGTGGGTTTATCTCTGGGCTTTCTATCCTGTTCCATTGATCTATATTTCTGTTTTTGTGCCAGTACCATACCGTCTTGATTACTATAGCTTTGTAGTATAGTCTGAAGTCAGGGAGCCTGATTCCTCCAGCTCTGTTTTTCTTTCTCAAGATTGCTTTGGCTATTCGGGGTCTTTTGCATTTCCATACAACTTGTGAAATTTTTTGTTCTAGTTCTGTGAAAATACCAGTGGTAGTTTGATAGAGATTGCGTTGAATCTGTAGATTGCTTTGGGTAGTAGAGTCATTTTCACAATGTTGATTCTTCCAATCCAAGAACATGGTATATCTCTCCATCTATTTGTATCGTCTTTAATTTCTTTCGTCAGTGTCTTATCATTTATCTGCGTTCAGGTCTTTTGTCTCCTTAGGTAGGTTTATTCCTAGATATTTTATTCTTTTTGTTGCAATGATAAATGGGAGTGTTTTCTTAATTTCACTTTCAGATTTTTCATCATTAGTGTATAGGAATGCTAGAGATGTCTGTGCATTATTTGGTATCCTGCTACTTTACCAAATTCATTGATTAGCTCTAGTAGTTTTCTGGTGGCATCTTTAGGATTCTCTACGTATAGTATCATTTCATCTTCAGTTTTACTTCATCTTTTCCTATTTGGATTCTTCTTATTTCTTTTTCTCCTCTGATTGCTGTGGCTAAAACTTCCAAAACTATGTTGAATAATAGTGGTGAGAGTGGGCAACCTTGTCTTGTTCCTGATCTTAGTGGAAATGGTTTCAGTTTTTCACCATTGAGGACATTGTTAGCTGTGGGTTTGTCATATGTGGCCTTTATTATGTTGAGGAAAGTTCCCTCTATGCCTACTTTCTGCAGGGTTTTTATCAGAAATGGGTGTTGAATTTTGTCGAAAGCTTTCTCTGCATCTATTGAGATGATCATATGGTTTTTCTCCTTCAATTTGTTAATATGGTGTATCACGTTGATTGATTTGCGTATATTGAAGAATCCTTGCATTTCTGGGATAAACGCCACTTGATCATGGTTTATGATCCTTTTAATGTGCTGCTGGAATCTGTTTGCTAGTATTTTGTTGAGGATTTTTGCATCTATGTTCATCAGTGATATTGGCCTGTAGTTTTCTTCCTTTGTGACATCTTTGTCTGGTTTTGGTATCAGTGTTATGGTGGCCTTGTAGAATGAGTTTGGGAGTGTTTCTCCCACTGCTATATTTTGGAAGAGTGTGAGAAGGATAGGTGTTAGCTCTTCTCTAAATGTTTGATAGAATTCGCCTGTGAAGCCATCTGGTCCTGGGCTTTTGTTTGTTGGAAGAGTTTAATCAGAGTTTCAATTTCAGTGCTTGTGATTGGTCTGTTCATATTTCCTATTTCTTCCTGGCTAAGTGTCGGAAGGTTGTGCATTTCTAAGAATTTGTCCATTTCTTCCAGGTTGTCCATTTTATCGGCATAAAGTTGCTTGTAGTAATTTCTCTTGATCCTTTGTATTTCTGCAGTGTCAGTTGTTACTTCTCCTTTTTCATTTCTAATTCTTTTGGTTTGAGTCTTCTCCCTTTTTTCTTTTTTTTAAAAAATTTATTTATTTATTTTTGGCTGCGTCTGGTCTTTGTTGCTGCACGCGGGCTTGATCTAGTTGTGGCGAGCGGGGGCTACTCTTTTTTGTGGTGCGCGAGCTTCTCATTGCGGTGGCTTCTCTTGTTGCAGAGCACGGGCTCTAGGGCACACAGGCTTCAGTAGTTGTGGCACATGGGCTCAGTAGTTGTGGCTCGCGGCCTTAGTTGCTCCTCGGCATGTGGGATCTTCCCGGATCAGGGCTCAAACCCATGTCTCCTGCATTGGCAAGTGGATTCTTAACCACTGCGCCACCAGGGAAGCCCTCCCTTTTTTTCTTGATGAGTCTGGCTAATGGTTTATCAATTTTGTTTATCTTCTCAAAGAACCAGCTTTTAGTTTTATTGATCTTTGCTATCGTTTCCTTCATTTCTTTTTCATTTATTTCTGATCTGATATTTTTTATTTCTTTCCTTCTGCTAACTTTGGGGGTTTTTT
>NC_041214.2:76692860-76693328 GCF_002837175.3 Physeter macrocephalus | reverse complement strand
TTTTGTTCTTCTTTCTCTAATTGCTTTAGGTGTAAGGTTAGATTGTTTATTTGAGATGTTTCTTGTTTCTTGAGGTAGGATTATATTGCTATAAACGTCCCTCTTAGAACTACTTTTGCTGCATCCCATAGGTTTTGGGTCATCGTGTTTTCATTGTCATTTGTTTCTAGGTATTTTTTGATTTCCTCTTAGATTTCTTCAGTGAACTCTTGGTTATTAAGCAGTGTATTGTTTAGCCTCCATGTGCTTGTATTTTTTACAGATTTTTTCCTGTAATTGATATCTAGTTCTCATAGTGTTGTGGTCGGAAAAGAAACCTGATATGATTTCATTTTTCTTAAATTTACCAAGGCTTGATTTGTGACCCAAGATATGATCTATCCTGGAGAATGTTCCATGAGCACTTGAGAAGAATGTGTATTCTGTTGTTTTTGGATGGAATGTCCTATAAATATCAATTAAGTCCAT
>NC_041214.2:76691874-76692811 GCF_002837175.3 Physeter macrocephalus | reverse complement strand
TATTTATTTTCATTTTGGATGATCTGTCCATTGGTGAAAGTGGAGTGTTAAAGTCCCCTACTATGATTGTGTTACTGTCAATTTCCCCTTTTGTGGCTGTTAGTATTTGCCTTATGTATTGAGGTGCTCCTATGTTGGGTGCATAAGTATTTATAATTGTTATATCTTCTTCTTGGATCGATCCCTTGATCATTATGTAGTGTCCTTCTTTGTCTCCTGTAATAGTCTTTATTTTTTATTATTATTTTTTTTTGTGGTATGCGGGCCTCCCTCTGTTGTGGCCTCTCCCGTTGCAGAGCACAGGCTCCGGATGCGCAGGCTCAGCAGCCATGGCTCACGGGCCCAGCCGCTCTGCGGCATGTGGGATCCTCCCAGACCGGGGCGCGAACCTGGTTCCCCTGCATCGGCAGGCGGACTCTCAACCACTGCGCCGCCAGGGAAGCCCGACAGTCTTTATTTTAAAGTCTATTTTTTCTCATATGAGAATTGCTGCTCCAGCTTTCTTTTCATTTTCATTTGCATGGAATATCTTTTTCCATCCCCTCACTTTCAGTCTGTATGTGTCCCTAGGTCTGAAGTGGGTCTCCTCTAGACAGCATATATACGGGTCTTGTTTTTGTATCCATTCAGCCAGTCTGTGTCTTTTGGTTTGAGCATTTAATCCATTTGCATTTAAGGTAATTATCAATATGTATTTTCCTATTCCCATTTTCTTAATTGTTTTGGGTTTGTTATTGTAGGTCTTTTCCTTCTCTTGTGTTTGCTGCCTAGAGAATTTCCTTTAGCATTTGTTGTAAAGCTGGTTTGGTGGTGCTGAACTCTCTTAGCTTTTGCTTGTCTGTAAAGGTTTTAATTTCTCCATCAAATCTGAATGAGATCCTTGCTGGGTAGAGTAATCTTGGTTGTAGGTTTTTCTCCTTCATCACTTTAAATATGT